>NW_026782069.1:0-293475 GCF_031769215.1 Ylistrum balloti | reverse complement strand
CGATGAGACCATTATGAAACGATCATTCCAAAATAAATCCATTTCAAAATACTGAAATACTTTACGGAAGCAACAAAAATGTGCTAGATGCTTACATAACATTTTTCAAATGCATACTGCTTCAAGGGAAAAGTCTTGAAAATATTTTGAAAAAAAAAGTGCTATGGCGGCAGTGCCCAGCTTGCGCGTCGCCGTCAAGCCTAAATTCAATAGACGCGAAGGCTCATTCCAAATGAATTGTTGCAAAAAATGCAATTGATAGTTCAGTATAAGTATTGACTTCAAATTCAGCTAACATATATATATATAGTGATACTTACCTACATGAATTACCCGCCATCTTCTTTCAGCCGCCGTCTTCTTTCAGGGTCCAGCAGCACAGAGCACCCCGGCTGTTTCCGTCAAAATTTTATGCTACTCTAAATCATTCTTATTTTAGTTTCATTTTTATTTTCAACTACATATATCAGTATTTTTAATAGTTATCAACAGTATTAAACGGGAAGTAAATTTTCGAAAAAAGAAAAATAGAAAGATATACAAATGTATATGACTCCCACAATGCATCGCGCGGAAAAGAAAGTTAAGCCGCCATATTGGCATCGCCTCGCAAAATTTACCACCATAAACGTGAGTCTTTGTCATTGTATTTACAAATTTCGATGTCTGATTATCATTAATACACAACACAAAACATTTTCTTGATGTACAGGTAATGAAGAAAATGTCGATAAGGTTGTTTCATTTAATGACTAGCATCAGCAACTTGTAGGGGCGATAATCCAATGATTACGGTAATGTCCGGCAGATGGAGTAGGAGTAAACTTTCGATTTATGAACCAATGAAAACGAAGTACTGATACTCAGCCTCAGGGGCGATAGCAACATGCTGAAGAGCATTGAAAATGCTCTTAGCATAAAAATAACACAGAAATTAATGTAAGTGCATTGATTTTTCTGGAATACACTGAATTTGGATTTCTTTATACAATCTGCTGTTTACAAGATATTTCCAATGCCCCCTACTCAATAGACAAAATATACCCTGTATTGGCATTCATGGTGGCGTGGTGAAGCGGTGTCCGCCCATTCTTGTCTTTCCGCATCAACTTAGCGCCATTCAGTAGTAGAAATTCACAGGCAGCCAGAGATCCCTGGACAAGAGTTTATACAATCAAAGCCAATGAGGTTTATACAATCAAAGCCAATGAGGAGATTCTGAAACATTGTCATCTATTGTTTCACACTTGCACAGCTATGAGACAACATTACATGTAGTGAGAATGGTAATCTTAAAAACATCATATAGATTTTTATACCCATACTAACAAGGCTTAGTGAAATGATCTCCTAGCTACAATCAGTCTATACTATCTCTCACTTTAAATTTATATACTGTAAAATCAATTATTTTTGTGGGATTTATTTTTTCATTGATTTCATTGGTTTTGTTTATCCGTTATTCATTGACTTTAGTTAGTACTGGTGGATTTCATGAGAAATAATTACCCACAAAATTAAGTGTCAACCAAACTTAAATTATGTGAATAACTATGAAATTAAAGCCCCACAAAAATATCTGACAGTACTATTTATAGATACCAATGATCAAAGAACTACGGTCTTCCGGTCCATATGGCTATAAAAACCAGAGGATTTTAGCTAACATTACATATGGATATTTTAATTACTTACAGTTTCCACTACTTTCATTAGTGGGGTTTTTCTGTCCTCTTCCTCGTGTACCCAGTTAGGGTCAGCACCGTTAGCGAGAGCCTCCAACATGACAGCAAGGTTACGAGCCTGGGCTGCTTTATACAGCAGCATGTTGGGGTCCAGCTTACTCATATCTTCCCAAGATGTCGTAGACTTGGAATCATCACCATCATCTTCGACCTCCGATCCCTCAGAACTCTCCAGATCCAAACCTAAGTCACAGAAATGTGGATAAGGATGAACTAATTGTATACAGTGCTGATAAAAGATTGAAAACTAATGACCACTAATCATTTCACGCAAATTTCACATCCACTACTTCATATACTACCAGGAAAATTCAGTTAATAAACTTTTGGTTTTTTTTTGTAAATCTCCAAAACGTTAAACTTAAAAGCATACGTAGCTTTACAACATATCACAACATCGACATCTCAAACACAGAAAGATACATAATAATGTAGTTGACTAGTTTTATAACTTACTAGTACTTAGATCTGGAACCTCGAGCTCGGAGTCTCCAAAAACGATAACATCGGAGGCACTAGCGCCCAGTCCACTGTCACAGTCTTTAGAGGTGTTGGATACAGATAAAACCGCTACAACAATAAAATCTACAGTTAGAATAGGAAATCATGGGTCTAAATATAGATCACGCTGAATAAAATTTAACATCACATGATCTATATTTAGACATTGTATTTCCTAGTAGTTGATAGTTAATGATATTTTATGATGTAATACATTTCTTTAAGAGCGGGGTGTTTTAAGTCAGTACGAAAACTAACATCGTAAATTGACAGTGATATCTGTACATATACGAATATTTATGTAACTATACCATTCAATGGTTTTAAACGTAAATATTCCAGCACATAGTTTATCTATGTATTGTTCCACTAATGTGTATGGGGTTAAACTTCATGCAACAATCAAAAGAAGTGAAAAGAATATAAACCAATATAACAGTAACTTAGCCTGACTTACAGGTTGTAACGCAAATACAGCAATCAAATTATTATCTAATATCAATAACTTGATTCAGACCTAGCCTTGTATTTACTTCAGACCTAGCCTTGTATTTACTTATCAGCAGTAATGGAATCTATACATTATAAGGGTTATTGATGATATTTTGCATATCTTTAGTCCCAGTGAAATATCATTTATCAAGAGAACAATAAAACTATTTTATAAACTGGAGCATTATTTACCAAAACTTCCATCAGATTAAGAAACTTCTCTAGATTATTGACCAGGTATACTTAATTAAGCTTACTGACTAGGTATACTTAATTATCTAATTCTACAAGCGTGGTAACCATAGGCTGCAGTGCTCAACAATCTGTTGAATTTGTGCCTGGCCTGGAACATCATCATGTGTTCAATTTGTGCTGAAAAATCTATCTAGTGTTGTAACACCATAAACTCGACATACAAACTATTTTGAGCAGTGCCCAGTAGAAATTATCAAAAAAAAAAATCATAATTTATCTGTAATTAATATAAAATATCTAATACATTTATAAAATCAAAATATCTGTATCTACCAGTAATGAATAATCAAATACGAAACAGTATACATCAATCTCTACCCCCAAAAACTTCAAATTAGTGATACAAATTATATGTTAATAAATGATAAATTAGATGCTTTCAATCTTGTTTCTTAAGTAATTTGTCCGAAGCTAACTCTGGGTGGATCTATGTTTCTGCATAAATGTTCTGTAATACATACATTTCCAAATAAACTGAATGCGTACATCAAGCTGATAGTTTGGAGAGGACGGTTATTATCAAGCAACAGGTAGTTTTGACTACACTAAACCTGTTACCTGGTCTGCTTACTGTTAAATATATCTTACTATCAACGAAAAAAAAAAATGCAAAAATCTTACAAAAACACATTTCTCTGAATTCATTAAACATTTGTACAGTAATTTGTTAGTATGACTGTGATGTGCATTATTAGTTTAAGTGAAGATCAATATGTATATATTTATGTGTCCATTGTTTAGGAGATCTTTCAATAGATAGACAAATGAAACTTGATGAAACACAAAATACATACATCTACAAACTTCATGTGAAAAATGGTCAAGTAAAAAGTTTGGCATCCATCAACACAGGTCATCTTTACTAAATAGGCATTAGCATATTTGAGACAGAAGAGAGGGAAGAAAGGGGAGGTAACTCAGCCAGTAAATGATGGAAGATGAGTTTTGTCAGAAATGATTGCCCAGCATATGAATGGGGAGACTGCTCAGTCAATAATTGTTGAAAAGAGAAATCACTCAGTCACTGATTGACAGCAGAAAGGGAACATTACTCAGTAAATGATTGTAGAGAAGCAAGTGACTGAAGGAAGGGGAGATCACTCTGCTACTGAGTGAAGAACAAGAAGGCCATCTACAATATGATTTACATCTACATGTATATAATCATTGCTTTAGAGTTGAATGACAGAAAATGAATTTATGAAAATGGTCATCAAATTATAAACAAAGAGATGAATATAGATAAATTAACATTCTACCAATGATATTTCAGATCATGAGTTCCTCTAAATCATAGACACAACTTTCCTCATTTAATGTTATGATGATTTTGGTTTCAATCTGTGTATTTTTTTGTGGTAATTCATGATTTAAAAATTAACAGTATCAAGTCTGATAAGTACTGAATCCTTTAACTCACAAGGAGATTCATAAAACAGTGGCACATAGAGTATGTAGGGATGGACAATGCAGGAAACAAGCCGTGCTTCATCTGGATTGTGAATGTATATCTCAAGGAAGTCAGGATTTGTATATTTTTTCTTGTTTTTTTTTATATTGTCATTATCCAGTAAACAGACAAATTTGGCAACAATTTTTTAAAAAGGAATTCAAATTTTCCATTAGTAATCTCCCCCCAAAATATATACAAAACCATGACTTTGTGTAGGAAGTGTCAATTATTTATAACTCACGTGGTTTAGAGTTAACTTTCCGGCCTAAAACCAAATTTAAGCAACAGAACATAAAGTGGAGAATAAAATGGTGGAATATATTCCTACAAAGCTACAGTTGCTGAATAAAACATATATTCTGTCTATTGTTAGAGTACTTAATAAGCTACACAAATCTTGTATAATATACAATAACCATTAGGAAAATGTCCGTTTTTTTGTTATGCTGGTCACAGTGTCTTCTTAGTGAAATATAAATAAATAAAAACACACACAACCCATAATTCTTCATTCAAATAAACTGCAAAAAATATTTAACTACAAATGAGTGTTTCTCATTAAAATATATAAATAAATCAGCAGGTTTACAACATATTGGAAGTGACATTTCAGATATGTTGAATTAGTTCTGCTAAAAACAAAATACATGTATTAAAACAAAACACTATTTGACCTATTGAACTCAAACTCATGCATAAGTTATCTGCACCTGAAACTCTGAAGTTTGAAGTGGAAAAACAAAATTTCTAAATAAGAAACACTCATTTGAAATAATCTTAACAAAGATATAAAAAGCTGAAACTTTGTGTGTAGGAACGAAACATAAAAAGTCAATGTAACGGTTAACAAATACTTTTGTCTGCTGGGACAGAACCAAGCTGTGTCTGTTGATAACTCTGGGTATTACAGGATTTTCTTAACCAAGCTGTCTCTATCAGCTGGTCAGAAAACTTCACTATTGGCCATTTAACAACCTTTTGTGGATTATCTTCCACGATTTTTCGATTTCATTATTTTTGGATTCAAATACACCATGAAAACAAAACAAATTATTAAAAAAAAATAAATAACTCAAGTGATTACTTCAGATTTGACAAAAAAATTGAAATATTCTGAAAAAGGTAACAAACAGAGTAATATGGATGTAAAGGGACTGAGACACAGTGGCTCAAAAATCAACACACAAAAAGATAAACTTCCTCTGCATAGAAACCTGTGGCACTCTTCACAATCTATCAAGAACACAGAGTTACAATAAGACATTTGCGACATTTGATGATTTTGAAAACATTGTATTATACATATCACATTTAGGTTAATAAGTTTTTAACTGGCTAATCGTACTAAAAAGTCTAATTTTAATGATTGTTTTTTACTCTTTTTCACCTGTAAAAGTTACCTACATGAATTCATTCCTGATAAAATCTACATCTTAAATTAGCTTAATTTTCAATCAAATGCCTCTGTACAGCAAACAGGTAATACAATCTGATAAAACACAGATCTTTGCTAGACACTATAATATGAAGAAATAGGTATAGTGAAGTTCTATGTTTTAACAAGATGAACAAGTACCAATGTTTCTATGCAGGATGTTCCTTGTGATATTAATAGTTCTATATAAACGGTGAATTAGGATGGATGCGGAATATGTATATATGACCTCACACCAAACGACCTTGAAAGGTCACTCACCACTGCCCTTGGGGGAGTGGACAGCCTCTGCAACATTCATTGTCACGGTATGAAATGTTAGCTTTGTTAAGATAAGTTGGGGAGGAAGGATGTATAATTCATTTGTGGATCAATTCATTTGTATCCCCCTGATTGTTTAGATACTGAAAAGGCATATATCAGCAGATTATCTTCCCTTCCTGGATTATCTCCCTTATATATCACCAACCCTAAATAATGTCTAATCCTAGATTTATCTCCGCTGGATATGTCCCATGCTATATCATATCCTCTTGATATGACTAATCCTTGATTATCTCCCCTAGATATGAACAACCCCAGGTCACCTCTTCTATATGTGACCAAACCTAAATTATCTCCCTTAGATATGCCCAAACCTAGATTATCTCCCTTATATATGTCCAAACCTTGATCATGGCCTATAGATTTGTCCAACCCTTGATCATCTCCCCAAGATATGACCAAGATTATCCCTAAGATTATCTTCTGTAGATAGATCCCACTGTGATTATCTCCCCTATATAAGAAAAACTCTAAATTATCTCCCCTCGTTATGGCCAATCCTAGATAATCTTCCCCAGAAATGTTTTTATTTGCCAAGCGTGCTATTGTTACTTAATGGTGGCAGGTGGACTATTATTGTAATGAACTAAAACCAAATATAAGTTTCAAGGAATGTGAATTTTGATATCAGAATATGATTTGGCTCCAGGATAAGTGTAGAAAAAAAAAGAAAAATATAACTGCTTTAATCAATACAATACAGCATACAAAATGAAGTTGGACATATTGACGTGATAATGCTGTAAATAGCTTAAACATGTCAGGACTTAAATGTTCATTGATATGTAGTGTCTTCAAAATGGGGAGATTTCAAAATGCTAAATTATTCAATAAAGTTGTTCAACATATTGTTAAGTTCTGTTAAATGTTTGCTAAATCATTTAGTTTTATGTAGTTTTAATATGTCTTCAAAACATTCAAATTGGTTTAAAATCTCAGGGCATATTAGTGAAAAAGATTGATATGAATTCCAAATTGGCTTCAAATCTTTGGCAAATCATATACTCTTCCAATAGTTTTGCATGCTTGATTTATAAACCACACATGATGTAAGCAATTTACAGCCGAACTAACATTACAGAAATTTACAGCAGCTTTTAACACAATAGAAACAGGAAAACAGCAATGTCATCAGACTGGCCACATATTCTCACATTATAATGCCCTTCACCTAAATAAAAGTTGTTAAAATAAGGATAAAGTTTAAACAATGAACATGTGGGAAAAGAAATTGAAAGAAAACAAATTTTTGAAAAATTGGATTTTTTTCTTTTCCAAATTACAATAAAAACTTTTAGATACTTTTTCACTATACAAGGCTATACAAGATCAGTAAGGAGCTTTACTTCATTCTTCATAACTTTTCTGAACCATACTGTTATTTAGGAACAATTTTCTCCAAGCATTTTCTGTCTTAATTAGTAAGTCAGGAAAACAAAGATTTCCCAAGACTTTAAGATGAAGGTCAGAGTTTGAAACTTTACTATAATGGTAGGTGTCATCATTTAGTCAAAAAAAAATAAAAGAGAAACCAAAATGTGTTTTGTTTAAGATTTCATTTTGTGATAATTGGTGAGTTTTTTGTGATCTTACTTTAAGGCAAATGGTAATAAACAGATACAAGGAAGCCTTTAAAGTGATGTAGATAAAAGACTACAAATGACTAGAAAAGTAAAAAATGATAAAAAAAAATGTGCCATTTGACTACAATATATCAGTAATATTAACAGAGAAACCAACTGATGTTACCTTCCATTAAACCACTGGTCACGTCCGACTCTAAATCCGAGTGAGACTCGTCCTTGTTTAGGGAGCGACTTGGTGATGGCCTCTTGGTTTTCCTCTTTACACTCCAGCCTCGTGCTCGACTAGCCACCTTGGGTCCAGGAAGCTTCATTACAAAGGCCTTATCTACATACTTGGCACGAATCCAGTTTTCTCTCACAGTTCTGGAAGTGACAAAGAGGTACAAATATTTCTAACTCTTCTGATTTCATCAGGTCATATTGGCCATATCCTGACCTTCTCAAAAAACACAAGAATGTTTTGATCAGTATTTTAACACTTCAAATCAATTTTTGGATCTATTAAAAACATGACATTTAACATACAAAAATACAAACATATGTACTGAGTATACAATAGAACTGATTATAAGATCTTTTTACCAAACAACCCTTTAAAACACCCTGTAGCCCTTGATTTTGACCTTCACCAGATATCATTTGACAAGAGGTACTGAATTTCTCACCTAGGAATCATGATACTTAGGTGATACCTAAGTAGGTTTCCTGATCATAAATAGTTTGTTGCCATGTTTATCTCCCAGTGAAAAGAAAGGCTTATTTTGAGGTCTGTAGTAGCTGGTGAATACTTCACCAAAAGCATACAGGAGGCCTGTCACATGTCATCAAAATGAATTAGCGTAATTTGTCTACCCACGGACAATAGCTCAATGTCAAAGTCCACTATGGGTAGGGAACATTGGGCTTTATTCCATCAACTTAGCTTTTACAATATCAACGCTAAAATAAATTTTCGATATAAATATAATCAGAATGAACCCTTAGGATAGATACTGACCTTTTACAATCAGATGTAGCTTTGGTTGCTATGGACTCGTCTACACTGGCCTCATAGATACGGTTGACAACATCATTACCAAGTTCAACCATGACCTTGATTTGTTCCTGTTCCCAAGCATCCAGGGTTATTGACCGCACCTTTGATAGGTGGACTCCAAAACTCCTAAACAGGAAATTATAAATAAACAAGGGAGATAACTCTACTATGCTACACCATGAGGAAAACTATCACACCTTGACTAGTGAATACCTAAACATGGGAAAATAAATAAAAAAGGGAGATAACCCTACTATGCTACACCATGAGGAAAACTATCACACCATGAAAAGTGAATACCTAAACATGGGGAAATACATAAAAAAGGAAGATAACCCTACTATGCAAATTGACAAGGATTAGTAACACATATTTGACAGGTCTATGGAACAATAGAATAGACAAAGCAGAATAACCAGGCTATGTTACCAGAAAAATACAATTACTTCATCTACATTTTAATTGAAACACTACATCAGATATGGAGTAAAGAAGAAAACAGACTTGTCAGGTTTATGTTTAATATAACAGTTAGCCTTGGGCACTGCTTGTAAGTTTTTTATGTGACTAGTCTGTATGTGAAATGAAATCAAAATAGAGTAGACTTAGAAGTTTTGTTTAGACTTCAATAGAGTTTTACAGACCTGTGGATACCGGAACACTCTATACAGAGTGTGATGCCGAGGTTGATACTTGACCAACGCGGGTCAGCGGAGCCACAGTCACAGCAGTGGTCATTCCCCGGGATGGACAACAGCTGTTCCAATCTCCTGTAACATGACGTCAAATTTACCAACAGTAAGTCAGATTTACTGGCCTCTACTTATCATCACATTGACTGGCCTCTACTTATCATCACATTGACTGGCCTCTACATATCATCAGATTTACTGGCCTCTACTTATCATCAGATTTACTGGCCTCTACTTATCATCAGATTTACTGGCCTCTACTTATCATCAGATTAACTGGCCTCTACTTATCATCAGATTTACTGGCCTCTACTTATCATCAGATTGACTGGCCTCTACTTATCATCAGATTGACTGGCCTCTACTTATCATCAGATTAACTGGCCTCTACTTATCATCAGATTTACTGGCCTCTACTTATCATCAGATTTACTGGCCTCTACTTATCATCAGATTGACTGGCCTCTACTTATCATCAGATTGACTGGCCTCTACTTATCATCACATTTACTGGCCTCTACTTATCATCAGATTGACTGGCCTCTACTTATCATCATCAGATTGACTGGCCTCTCATCAGATTAACTGGCCTCTACTTATCATCAGATTGACTGGCCTCTACTTATCATTAGATTAACTGGCCTCTACTTATCATCAGATTTACTGGCCTCTACTTATCATCAGATTTACTGGCCTCTACTTATCATCAGATTTACTGGCCTCTACTTATCATCAGATTTACTGGCCTCTACTTATCATCAGATTGACTGGCCTCTACTTATCATCAGATTGACTGGCCTCTACTTATCATCAGATTGACTGGCCTCTACTTATCATCAGATTTACTGGCCTCTACATATCATCAGATTTACTGGCCTCTACTTATCATCAGATTGACTGGCCTCTACATATCATCAGATTAACTGGCCTCTACATATCATCAGATTGACTGGCCTCTACTTATCATCAGATTTACTGGACTCTACTTATCATCAGATTTACTGGCCTCTACTTATCATCAGATTTACTGGCCTCTACTTATCATCAGATTTACTGGCCTCTACTTATCATCAGATTGACTGGCCTCTACTTATCATCAGATTTACTGGCCTCTACTTATCATCAGATTGGCTGGCCTCTACTTATCATCAGATTTACTGATTTACTGGCCTCTACATATCATCAGATTTACTGGCCTCTACTTATCATCAGATTGGCTGGCCTCTACTTATCATCAGATTGGCTGGCCTCTACTTATCAGATTTACTGGCCTCTACTTATCATCAGATTGGCTGGCCTCTACTTATCATCAGATTTACTGGCCTCTACTTATCATCAGATTTACTGGCCTCTACATATCATCAGATTTACTGGCCTCTACTTATCATCAGATTGACTGGCCTCTACTTATCATCAGATTAACTGGCCTCTACTTATCATCAGATTGACTGGCCTCTACTTATCATCAGATTGACTGGCCTCTACTTATCATCACATTGGCTGGCCTCTACTTATCATCACATTGACTGGCCTCTACTTATCATCAGATTTACTGGCCTCTACTTATCATCAGATTTACTGGCCTCTACTTATCATTAGATTAACTGGCCTCTACTTATCATCAGATTAACTGGCCTCTACTTATCATTAGATTAACTGGCCTCTACTTATCATCAGATTAACTGGCCTCTACTTATCATCAGATTAACTGGCCTCTACTTATCATCAGATTAACTGGCCTCTACTTATCATCAGATTTACTGGCCTCTACTTATCATCAGATTAACTGGCCTCTACTTATCATCAGATTAACTGGCCTCTACTTATCATCAGATTTACTGACCTCTACTTATCATCAGATTAACTGGCCTCTACTTATCATCAGATTGGCTGGCCTCTACTTATCATCAGATTTACTGGCCTCTATCAGATTTACTGGCCTCTACTTATCATCAGATTTACTGACCTCTACTTATCATCAGATTAACTGGCCTCTACTTATCATCAGATTAACTGGCCTCTACTTATCATCAGATTTACTGGCCTCTACTTATCATCACATTGGCTGGCCTCTACTTATCATCAGATTGACTGGCCTCTATCTTTCATCATCATTTGACTGGCCTCTATCTTTACTGGCCTCTACTTATCATCAGATTGGCTGGCCTCTACTTATCATCAGATTGGCTGGCCTCTATCTTACTGGCCTCTATCATCACATTGGCTGGCCTCTATTATCATCAGATTTACTGGCCTCTACTTATCATCAGATTTACTGGATTTACTGGCCTCTACTTATCATCAGATTGGCTGGCCTCTACTTATCATCAGATTTACTGGCCTCTATCAGATTTACTGGCCTCTACTTATCATCACATTGGCTGGCCTCTACTTATCATCACATTGACTGGCCTCTACTTATCATCAGATTTACTGGCCTCTACTTATCATCAGATTGACTGGCCTCTATCAGATTTACTGGCCTCTACTTATCATCAGATTAACTGGCCTCTACTTATCATCAGATTAACTGGCCTCTACTTATCATCAGATTGACTGGCCTCTACTTATCATCAGATTGACTGGCCTCTACTTATCATCACATTGGCTGGCCTCTACTTATCATCACATTGGCTGGCCTCTACTTATCATCAGATTGGCTGGCCTCTACTTATCATCAGATTGGCTGGCCTCTACTTATCATCAGATTTACTGGCCTCTATCAGATTTACTGGCCTCTACTTATCATCACATTGGCTGGCCTTTACTTATCATCAGATTGACTGGCCTCTACTTATCAGATTGGCTGGCCTCTACTTATCATCAGATTGACTGGACTCTACTTATCATCAGATTTACTGGCCTCTACTTATCATCAGATTAACTGGCCTCTACATATCATCACATTGGCTGGCCTCTACTTATCATCAGATTTACTGGCCTCTACTTATCATCAGATTGACTGGCCTCTACTTATCATCACATTGGCTGGCCTCTACTTATCATCAGATTTACTGACCTCTACTTATCATCACATTGACTGGCCTCTACTTATCATCACATTGGCTGGCCTCTACTTATCATCAGATTGACTGGCCTCTATCAGATTTACTGGCCTCTACTTATCATCAGATTGGCTGGCCTCTACTTATCATCAGATTTACTGGCCTCTACTTATCATCAGATTGGCTGGCCTCTACTTATCATCAGATTTACTGGACTCTACTTATCATCAGATTTACTGGCCTCTACTTATCATCAGATTTACTGGCCTCTACTTATCATCAGATTTACTGGCCTCTACTTATCATCAGATTGGCTGGCCTCTACTTATCATCAGATTGACTGGCCTCTACTTATCATCAGATTGACTGGCCTCTACTTATCATCAGATTGGCTGGCCTCTACTTATCATCAGATTGACTGGCCTCTACTTATCATCAGATTGACTGGCCTCTACTTATCATCAGATTGACTGGCCTCTACTTATCATCAGATTTACTGGCCTCTACTTATCATCAGATTAACTGGCCTCTACATATCATCACATTGGCTGGCCTCTACTTATCATCAGATTTACTGGCCTCTACTTATCATCAGATTGGCTGGCCTCTACTTATCATCAGATTTACTGGCCTCTACTTATCATCACATTGGCTGGCCTCTACTTATCATCAGATTGGCTGGCCTCTACTTATCATCAGATTTACTGGCCTCTACTTATCATCAGATTTACTGGCCTCTACATATCATCAGATTGGCTGGCCTCTACTTATCATCACATTGGCTGGCCTCTACTTATCATCAGATTTACTGGCCTCTACTTATCATCAGATTTACTAACCTCTACTAATAAACTATTACATACACTTGAGCTTCAAGCAGTAATGATACAAATCCCAGATTTACTGATGGATGAAAGATGCTGTATTCTACCTTGGGTTAACAAAATCCCAGATTTACTGATGGATGAAAGATGCTGTATTCTACCATATGTTAACACAATCCCAGATTTACTGATGGATGAAAGATGCTGTATTCTACCTTGGGAAAACAAAATCCAAGATTTACGGATGGATAAAAGATGCTGTATTCTACCATAGGTTAACAAAATCCCAGATTTACTGATAGATGAAAGATGCTGTATTCTACCATAGGTTAACACAATCCCAGATTTACTGATGGATGAAAGATGCTGTATTCTACCATAGGTTAACAAAATCCCAGATTTACTAATGGATGAAAGATGCTGTATTCTACCCTGGGTTAACAAAATCCCAGATTTACTGATGGATGAAAGATGCTGTATTCTACCCTAACATCATCTCTTCAGCTTTAAATGAACCCTTACTGTTGAGCCTTGCTCTGTTTGGATGCTGGAGGAGTCGATGCTACAGTATCTTCATCTGTTGATGTATGTAATGTTCTGTTGGCTTCGGACTCCTCTTCCTGTTAAAGCAACAACACATGAAACATTGTAAATACAAATCATTGAATCAAACACAAATTTCAGGTGGTGCAGGTTTAACGCACTCGCCTTTCACCTAAGCCTCCTGGGTTTGATTTTCTGAATGGATGTGTAAAGGTTCACACACCTGACCACATGGATTTCGACATGATGCTCTGGTTTCCACCCACAGCAAGACCCCTTGCATACTTCCATCAGAGCAAACAAGAGTGGTTAATATAGATTTAAATAACTGGTTTGTCAATTTTTGTAAAACAAATAAAGTTTAATTTTCAAATGTAGATTTTAGTTCTTTTATGCATCTGATATATACAACTGAACCAATGTCTCATATGAATATTCAATAGTTTCTTTATGAAATCACTTCTTTATCACAAGGCAGAGCACCAAAGCTAACTGCACTTTAAGATTTTCTTAATTAATGATACAGTTTCTAACTTTTCTCCTGACTTGTAACCTATTCCCACAAAATGACTAGTACAGTTTCCATCCTGAGTGATGAGTTATTTCCCTTGATGGTTGGACCTGATTACTGAGTTTTCTCATAAATTAGTAAGTTACCTCCTTTGACAGGTAAATTATCTCTTCTTTTGATTGACTTTTCATCTTTATTGCTAAACTTCAGCTTGACGAAAGGTTCCTTCTTGATTGATAAGTTATTTACCCTGATTAAAAAAGTTCTCTAAAAAAAACAGTACATACGACTTGATTCTGTATGTTGGAGGCACATCGGAAGGCATTGCTTATTCCAGTCTGTATTTCTGTGATCCATATCTGACAATCCTCATCTGTTTCTGCTTGTAACATGTGACTTCTGTCAACATTAGAAATCTCACTAAATAAATAAAGTATTGGTAAACAAACAATATTTATATATAATTATACTTCAATACTTAATCCATTTACACATAATCTGAGGACTATTTCATCTGTTGGGTGACCTTCATTTAAAGCTTTGATTCCTCAAACAGAAATCTGATATTAAATATGAACCTGATAAAAGGACAATCTACTGGAAAATAGACTCTGACTTCATAAATTGTCTTTTAATGTCTGAAGGTAGGACAATACAAGGATATTTTCTGACAATGCAAACTGATCTAAGCTCCTTGGAGAGCCACTGAGATCTAACGAGGGACTGTACCTAGTTGGAGACAAGACATCAAAGCAGAAGCGACGCTCTGTTTCATACACAGGTTTGACAGTACACAGACGTAGATCTTCTTCCATTACGGAGCACTCCTTCACACCAGATCTTTTACGGTACACAAGCTGATTATTCTGTATCATAAACCATCGCCTACAACACACACAAGATCCATGTTGTACACTTACTAATGCCAATCAAACCTCACATGTCATTTTTTGTTAGACTTACCTCAGGACATCAGTGAAACTTAACTTAGAGTAACATTATGGAAATAACAAGAAAGGAAGTGTCGCCTGCTGGAAATGAGTTTTATGGAACAATAGCCATAGACATTCATTTTATTTATTCCATTGACATAATTTGTTTTGCTTCAAATATGGCAGGACCAGGGGCAACCTTCCTGCAAAGCAATATAAAAAAAGCCCCTTTAGTTAAGAAGTATTGTATGAAGTTTGAGTCTAATTGTCCAAAGAAAACTCAAGTAACCATATGAAACCAGTTTAAGGCTACATTGACCTTGACCTTTTGACCTGAAAAGCAATCTCAAGCATGTACCTTTGATAAGGTTATTGAATGAAACAAAATTTCTATTTATAAGTGACCTTGACCCTTAACCTTTGGACCTGAAAAGCAATCCAAAGCAAGCACGTTTGACAAGGAAGCATTGCACGAAGTTTGAGGTAGATTGGCCACAGAGTGCTGGAGTTATTGGGGGAAAAAAATCCTTTTTATAGTAACGGTGACCTTGATCTTTTCCCTTTGGATCTTAAACGCAGTCCAAAGCAACCTCTTTTGGTAAGAAAGCACTGTACGAGGTTTCAGGCTGATCAGCCAAAGAGAACTGAAGTTATTGCAGAGATCTAAAAATCTATTTATAATAACAGTGACCTTGACCTTTGACCTTCGAACCTGAAAAGCAATCCCAAGCAAGCACTTTTAGTACGGAAGCACTGAATGAAGTTTGAGCCAAAGTGAACTCATGCTATTATGAAAAAACATTTTTGCAGACAATGACGATGATGATACCACCAACATAGTAACATATATACCTAGATGTTCTTTGGCAGGCAACACAAAAATTAGCCTTTATCTAACGACTGTTTTAAATGTTCATGTTACTAGTATACTATCAGCATCGGTCCTGCTGAATACATGGTTGACATACCAAACAAATCTAAAGTAGGCAGACTCCAAGTAAAACAGATACAGTTGCCCTACATATAAAAGTTCTTGTGACTAGTAGTCTATGATATAGGGCCAAGACAATCTATTTCTTTGATGTAGGTCAAAGGTCAAAATGTAGATAAAAATGGAACAGAAGAAGTTCTTATATCACAACCAATTTTAATAATTTCTATTTTATTGGAATTACCAAACTGAAATAAATGTCCTGAAATAGTTAGTAAAAGTGACCTACATGTGGTTGATTACTGACATTCCCATCCCTTAAGATCCATAACAACAGATTCTGCTTTAGACTGCACATGTTTTAGCCACAATATTACTAAAATGACCTTGAGTTGAAGGGAAAAATCAGCCTTAATTTTAACCCCAGATGCCCTGAAATTGACCCCAGGGTTGACATAAGATGACCAACCTGACCCAGCTCTTGAATCCTTTACTTGTTTTCTTGAAGAGGTAGCCCTCCATATGTTGAACACTGGTATCATTATCCAAATCATTCTGAGACAGATTGACATTCTGAAAATACAGAAAAAAAGCAAACATTTGAATGGGAATAATCTCCCTTCTACAACTGTATAGTGTAACAAGGCTTTCAGTTCAGAATGTAATTATGCATGTAAATAAGTTTTTAAGTTTACTGCCATTCGTTAACTTCAAATAACGCACCTGCGTGCGTGATCAGCTGAGATTTAACCAGAGGCGGACATATTTGACAATAGCGGGTGCATGTTTTCTTACAAGAACGCAAAAGACTGCTTGCGGTGAGTTTCTACTCATATATAAGATATTTTATGTTGTACCGTTCTTTATTGTAACCGTAACTAAGCTGCACACACTGTAAATATCAAATTGTGCATTGTAATGCGTCCTATATGAGGCGTACAGGTGTGACATTGTTTACGTTCAGGTGTGCTACTGTTTACAACTGTTGATAAATAGTTATTTTATCACCAATTGATTATAATAAGTAATCTGGATTTAGTACATCGTAGATTATGGAATTTAGAGCATTCGTTTGTGAAATTCACGTGTATATATATTTCATCCCGCTGGAAGGTTTAAATATATATTAAGGTTGCTTGACCGCTGTTTTTGTGGAAATATTTTCAAAGTTTAATTTCAATTATTATTACATTCTTGGGTTGAAACAGTGTCTTCTTAATATTATTCATAAGGAAATGTGCTAAATTTAGGCATTTTAAGTGATTTGGGTACAATTTTGTCTGTTGTAGTTTGAACCTAGCACATACCCACCCGTTCGTAAATTCCCCTCTAATCACTACTTTGGTGGTTATGCTCATGAACCCCACTGTTGGGAGCTGCATTGTTCTTTGTGGATGTAGTTTCACTGCTATTGGTGGATCGTGAAACTGATGACGTCATTATGTGACATTGTAACTTTTCCTTTGTGGAAGTGTCTATGCTTTGGATCCTCTGTGGATGAACTGAAACTCATGAGTGTGTGGACCTGTGTGGATACATAGGTGGACTGTACCTGTGGGACTATCGGAACTAAGACAGAGTCGGGAAGGTCCAAACGAACTGTTGTAGATATAGTGTATAGTCTAGTGTAGATACTTGTAAAACTTGTGGTATTATGCGCATAATGTAAATAGATATTGTACAAAGTGTATATCGGTGTTCATCTCTTTTCTTGTTTGTATGGCAATATACTCGTCCCGTTACATATAGAATGGTATGTTTTGACTTCAATGACTTCACTGACATCTAGAAGAATACTGCTTCATGTTCAACCAACAAATATGGTAAAATAAACTGACCTGATACATAAGTTTTGATTTTATATCAGATTATAAATGTTGAGTTTCATAAATTGCATATGAAAAGGAATAAATCAAATATACCCTTAACAATATTTTATACAATTAGCAGATAAGGACATTTGTCTACTAATTGATGTCCTCTCTGCTAGCAATTCTATCCTGTCTCCATTGTTATGTCTAATGGAAAGTGTGTGGCATTTCATTGTCTATTCTTCATGTCACCATAGGTTAAAGGTCATAGCACAACTAAATACAAATTTACAGATATAAAATAAAGTATTAAATTAAATCAAGAAATTACACTTGGTGCTAATGGTACATCAGTATAGAGTTGTTTAACTTGTGTGGTAGTCTAGACACTCGTTAGGGACAAACTTTCACAACTTTGTGTGTGAGGTAGGAGGCAGTTGTGTTTAAGGCTGCACCTGTTGTAGATAGGAAAACAAGAGCTCTAAAAGTAATTACTTGAGCCATCTTATCTCTTAGCCAGACTTGTTTCAGCTGTTTACCAGCATGTCCTCGCCCACTGGTTTTACTCTAGACAACATACTTCAGTGTTTCTAACGTATTGTGATGTAAGACAAGAGACGATGGAAAGTAATAAACAAATATTCATCTTTTCTTACAATACTGATCCCTGTTTTATTGGGCTATAAAGGTGTATTATCCATGGTACCTAGTTCCTTGGTTTTATCATACCATTTTCATGGAGGTCATGAAAAGGACAATCCTTTTCTCCATAACTTGTATTTTGCCAAGTTCAATTTCTTTTTTTTTTTTCTGAGAAATTATAAATTGCATTATCAGGAAACTGTCCAAGGGCACTATAGCTCCATCAGTATCCATCAGTATAGTTATCAGATTTCTCAGGTGAAGATCGAAGTATGTGGTTCAAAGTACTGCAGGCAGTTAGTGTATTGTTCAGGAAACTGAGATACGGACAGTGACCTTTGCTGTCCTAGGACAAAGCCTTAATCCTTTGTTTTTCTTCTATTTTGCTATGAGCCTTTCACATGTTGAATGGAAAGGTCACTACAAACTACAACAACAGGACCCTTGCTCAATCAGAAATCTGTATAGACAGACATTCAATGACGTCCTGTGTATATTTCTATGTAATCTGTATAGACAGACATTCAATGACGTCCTGTGTATATTTCTATGTAATCTGTATAGACAGACATTCAATGACGTCCTGTGTATATTTCTATGTAATCAGTACAAACCAGACATTCAATGACGTCCTGTGTATATTTCTAGGCTGTCGGTGTGAACCAGGCTTGCATTGTGTATATTTTTATGGAAACCGTAGGTGTAAAATCAGAAAACCGGACTGATGTCTCAAGTTACGTAATAAAATGCTAAAATTTATAAAAATGAAATAAAAATAAAAAAAAGAAAACATTGCTGAATGGTAACCATATATCAAATCTTTTTACAGGTAAGGATATATCTAAAGTTTGTTTAACATCATTAAGTCAGATTACAATACATATTTAAATGTATAAAAGTACCAGCTCTGAAGGTATAATGCATGAGAAATAAAGTAAAATTCAAGTTATGAGTGAATCCTACTAATTGATAACATATGATCTTATTGAACACACTTGTCTTACAATGACAATTGTGGACAGATATACATTGTATTAGTATTTTGTTTTGTAGGACTTGACTCACAACAGGATTAGATCTCATTAAAGATTTTGAGTGATGTCTTTTATCCAAGGTGATGTTATACATTTTAAACACAAAAATGGCTAAGTGGAAGGCAAGTGCGTTACAACTGTTCCACCCGACCACCCTATTTTGAATGATGATATATTTATTAACCAAAGTGATGTTACACATTTTAAACACAAGAAGAACCTGTATAAGTTAGAAAATGACAAATAATTAACAATTATAAATTATGATTTACTCATAGAAATAGTGATAAGAAATAAACAATAACATCCAAGGTCACTACCTGGTAGTCAGTTTGTTATAAACATATACAAATAAAAGTGGGCTCCAAGGGGAAACTGCACACAAAAGTGGGTGAAAAATTTGAGAAAGAGAGGTAACAAGTGTCATTTAAGATGGACATGGCTAATACGTAATTTGTAGTTTATCATCTACATTTTTTTCAATATTAACAACTTGGTTTTACTTCCTTGGTACAATAGATCTAGGATGATGGATTTTTCAGACAACAGGAGGGAAACATACTTAGAGTATAAATGGATCAGTGGTGTTACAATATCCATATCTGATGTGGATACACGTCATAAAGTAACATCCCTACCGCAGCATGTGGTAGCCTTATAACAGTCCTTATAATGCGGTTAGTTGAGTAATACATTTCCTGACTATTGGGTTAATGGAACTGTTATTTGTAAGATGATGGTGGGCTGAAATTGGATCTGTTTGTACTGTTCATGATCTCCTTAAGTCAATCTAGTATCACTAAAGTGCACTTCACAACCTTACAGAAGATTGTCCCCTACACAACCTGACAGAAGACACTCCCCTACACAACCTTACAGAACACTGTCCCCTACACAACCTTACAGGAGGTTGTCCCCTACACAACCTTACAGAAGACATTCCCTACACAACCTTACAGAAGACTGTCCCCTACACAACCTGACAGAAGACACTCCCCTACACAACCTTACAGGAGATTGTCCCCCACACAACCTTACAGAAGACATTCCCTACACAACCTTACAGAAGACTGTCCCCTACACAACCTGACAGAAGACACTCCCCTACACAACCTTACAGGAGATTGTCCCCTACACAACCTTAAAGAAAACTGTCCCCTACACAACCTTATAGAAGACTGTCCCCTACACAACCTGAAAGAAGACTGTCCCCTACACAACCTTACAGAAGACTGTCCCCTACAAAACCTTACAGGAGGCTGTCCCCTACACAACCTTACAGGAGGCTGTCCCCTACACAACCTTACAGAACACTGTCCCCTACACAACCTTACAGAAGACATTCCCTACACAACCTTACAGGAGACTGTCCCCTACACAACCTTACAGAAGACTGTCCCCTACACAACCTTACAGAAGACACTCCCCTACTCAACCTTACAGGAGATTGTCCCCTACACAACCTTACAGAAAACTGTCCCCTACACAACCTTACAGAAGTCTGTCCCCTACACAACCTGACAGAAGACTGTCCCCTACACAACCTTACAGAACACTGTCCCCTACACAACCTTACAGGAGGTTGTCCCCTACACAACCTTACAGAAGACTGTCCCCTACACAACCTTACAGAAGACTGTCCCCTACACAACCTTACAGGACACTGTCCCCTACACAACCTTACAGAAAACTGTCCCCTACACAACCTTACAGAAGACTGTCCCCTACACAACCTTACAGAAGACTGTCCCCTACACAACCTTACAGGAGGTTGTCCCCTACACAACCTTACAGGAGGCTGTCCCCTACACAACCTTACAGGAGATTGTCCCCTACACAACCTTACAGAAGACTCTCCCCCACCTAACCATACAGAAGACTCTCCCCCACCTAACCCTACAGAAGACTCTCCCCCACCTAACCTTACAGAAGACTCTCACCCACCTAACCATGCACCTACATCACCTGACCCTAAAGTTCACCACACACATTTCTTAATCTTAAAAGTGTGGATGAAAGTCAAGGGAGATAACCTTTGCTATTAATTTACTTTAGGGTTAATACTTTGCCCTTAGGATATGTAGAGCTCAGGCAGAAAACTGATCTCATACCTATCACATTTTGTTTTTGTATTTTATAGTTTAAATGACCTTTGAAAAACAACGAGTAAATACCATCAGGTTAATGACATTGCACAGTGCATGTTTTATATCATTTAAAATGAAACAAGAGGTTCATTGGAGGGCCTGTACTGATCTACTAAATCCTACATCTGTTGCAATGATACTCTTTGGTTCACAGTTCCTGGTGATTGGAGAAGCAGTTAGTTAGAGAGAAAGAACACCCTTCTACTCCCAACTGACCTTACGAGTTAAAATGAATTTCTAATCCACTTTTCGAACATTTTCTCACATTACCAGCACTAGTATTCTTTGCTAAGAGTACATATCTCTTTATCTTATAAAAAATCTACCTTATGCAAAAAAAAAAAAAAAAATTTCAATCTAGAACTGAAACTTTAAGTAAGAAATCTTCTGCCACTGTACATAATGATATATACTGTGCATGTTAACATTTGAGCAATACCACATTACCAAATATGTAACAATACAGACATCCACACAACACACCACCACTAAATCAGAGCTCACAATCTTTACCTCTGATACATGATCTACAAGGATGATGTACAGGCTGGCTTTTACTTCCCAAGCAACATTGACCCACGCCTACTTCTATGACTGTCCAAGTAAAAATGTGAGTGGTGTACATAGGTATAGGAGCCCAGGAACACTCTAATACTGAAAATCACTGCGAATTTTCCACAGGCCCACTGGTCTGTGACAGGATGTTTTTCTGGCAGACCATTAAGTTTTTAACAACCTACTCCAACTGGCCAAGAGATTTTTGAGAGAAAATTAAGTCTCAATATCAGCAACATCGGTAAACATCAATCTGGTCTAAAACATTACTACACCAACATGCTGTAGATGATTTTGAAATCTGCTGATTAGGAAAGATATAACATATAATATAAAAAACATTGCCACTCCCATGCAAAGCTGGTCATGGAAAGGTTGTTATAGGACTGTTATAGCCTAAAAACGCTTAAACAACAAATCGAGAGGTACAAAGGACATAGTGCCAGAACAAGCAGGATCAAACAGGAGAGAATGTTTTTACTAAAGTAAAAGACAAGTTTCAGTGGCAATCAAAAACAAACAATTGTCAACTGGACTGTTTGAAACACATGGTACTTTTATAACCGGGTTGAGAAAATTCAGAAGTGATTCAATAATTGCCCCATAAAAATGGGAATCAAACACTAGGACCTCCCCAAGATGTAAAGCAGAAAATATCTGCTCCCATGCATATACTTTACAAGTGTAATTCTATGAAAAATTAATTTGCAGAAAGTGTTAAAGGTGACCTCTGACCCTTGGACTTTGACAGATGACCACCTTAATATGGTAAGGTGTAAAACATACACAAAAGACATTACTGATTTCCCTAACAATCTTTATTTTGAATTTGAAAACATGTATTAATTGAATAATTACATATAGGCAAAGTCCTAAGATGACTTTGATGCTAAATGTTTGGAAACTCCCATCTAAGGTAAAGTATGGCCAGGATCAGTGGTTTACTGAAATAGTTTGTTTTTTTACAAACATTACGGTAAACAATGCAGTGTTTTTATCACCAACATTACGGTAAACAATGCAGTGTTTTTATCACCAACATTACGGTAAACAATGCAGTGTTTTTATCACCAACATTACGGTAAACAATTCAGTGTATTTATTACCAACATTACGGTAAACAATTCAGTGTATTTATTACCAACATTACGGTAAACAATTCAGTGTATTTATTACCAACATTACGGTAAACAATTCAGTGTATTTATTACAAATATTAGAATCCTCGACTGGAGGTGAAACTATTAGACAGTTTAGTAAAGTACCCACTAACTGTGACACTTGTTCTTGTTGCGATTAATCTCTAAGGTCTCATATTTATTATTTCATTCATCACCCTGCATACCTTTGGTATCCAAGCTCAAGTGAAGCGCCCCACTGAAGAAACCACTTACCTGAATCTGACTCTATTTTTCTTATTTTATTACAAATATTATGGTAAAGGATGCATCAGTGTACAACATAGTGATGGGAGACAGCCATCTACCCCATCAACACTGGTGTTTATTCTCAATTAGATGTTCAGCCTTGTCTTAAGTGTAAACAGCACCTGTTGGACTGGTGCCAAATATCGGAAGGTTACTACTGGACATAGTGCACCAACAGCAGTGGAAAGAGTGAAGGAGACAACAATTATCATAACTTCAAAATTCTTCTGTAACCTGATGGGGAATAATATAAAGAAAGGTGTATTTAGATAATCTTTATTTATTTTACAACAATTGCGAAGCAAGATTTTCCAACTTATTTATCACTGTGGTTGGCTCGGATGGAAGCACACGAAGGGTCTTAGTGTGGGAGGAAACCTGAGTACAGGGAAAACCCACACGAGGGGTCTAAGTGTGGGAGGAAACCTGAGTACCCAGGGAAAACACACACGAGGGGTCTTAGTGTGGGAGGAAACCTGAGTACCCGGGGAAAACCCACACGAGGGGTATTAGTG
Source organism: Ylistrum balloti (assembly GCF_031769215.1). Classification (NCBI taxonomy): domain Eukaryota; kingdom Metazoa; phylum Mollusca; class Bivalvia; order Pectinida; family Pectinidae; genus Ylistrum; species Ylistrum balloti. The sequence continues at coordinate 269,079 of NW_026782069.1, read as the reverse complement.
TGGGAGGAAACCTGAGTGCCCGGGGAAAACACACAAGAGGGGTCTTAGTGTGGGAGGAAACCGGAGTACCCGCGGAAAACACACACGAGGGGTCTTAGTGTGGGAGGAAACCTTAGTACCCGGGGAAAACACACACGAGGGGTCTTAGTGTGGGAGGAAACCAGAGTACCCGTGAAACCCACCTGGTTGAGCAGGTGACCCCATATCTTTTCACATCCATTCCAATGTTATTTCCAATAACATGACTTGATACAGTAACACCTGTCTAGAGAGACCACTCTTATCACAATTCCTGATAAAATAACTCCTGTGTAGAGAAACCACACTAGTAACATTACCTGAAAGAGTAATACCTGTCTAGAGAGACCACTCTTATAACAATTCCTGATAAAATAACTCCTGTGTAGAGAGACCAAACTAGTAACATTACCTGATAGAGTAATACCTGTCTAGAGAGACCACTCTTATAACAATTCCTGATAAAATAACTACTGTGTAGAGAGACCACACTTGTAACATTACCTGATAGTTATACCTTTCTGGAGAGACCACTCTTATCACAATTCCTGATAAAATAACTACTGTGTAGAGAGACCACACTAGTAACATTACCTGATAGAGTAATATCTGTCTTGAGAGACCTCTCTGATCAACCTCCTGATAAAGTTTCTCCTGTGTAGAGAGACCACACTAGTAACATTACCTGATAGTTATACCTGTCTGGAGAGACCATTCTTATCACATTTTCTGAATAAAGTACCATGCCAATAACAACACCTGATACAGTAACATCTGTTCAAAGAGACCAAACAAATAACACTACCTGATATAGTAATACCTGTCTACAGAGAGCACTCCAGTAACATTACCTGATATAGTAAACCTGTCTATAGAGACCACTCCAATAGCAATACCTGATACAGTGACTTCTGTCTAGAAAAACACTCTAATAACACTACCTGATAGAGTAATAATTGTCTAGAGAAACCATCCAAAAAGCTTTACCTTATACAGCAACACCTGTCTAGAAAGACCACTCATACAACAATACTTGATTCAGTAATGCCTGTCTACAGACACCCTAACCTCATAGGCTCCCCATACCACACACACATTTTCAACAAATTTTACCTTCCTCCTTTAAAATACTGTCAAATAGACCATCCTAATTTGTGACTCTACAAGCACTTTCAGTAGACATGTCTTAGTTTCTCCATGTCATGAGATGTGATATGACCTTTAGCTGGTTCAAGGTCATTCAAATGTCAAAACGCTCTTAATCAGTGACAGAATGATTCTGATAAAATTACGTTTGATTGTGAGAAATAACATATGCATTAGTAAAAAAAAACTTTGAAGGGAACAGTGAAGAAATAATGACATACCACAAAATGTTAAAGTGGAAATATTACACAAAATTACTGACACCAAGTTAACAGCAATTGTTTTGAATAACTTCATTGTACAGAGCAGAAGCTCAAACTTTTTTTCATTATACTTTGGAAAAGACCACTGCACATTAATAGATAAATTATTCATTGCTGGCATTCACCAAAACAGTGTAATTGTAAGTCAGTCTTTACAGATAGTTATAAGGACTTTTCGAGGTAAATAAACTCACCTACCACCATTCATCATACATAGAGGTTTTATTCTGTTTTATTTTACATTTGTTCAAATGCTTGTTCCAATCTCAGAGAAGTTTCCAGAAGTATTTAGCATTTACAGGAATGATGTGCATTCAACACATCCCTGAGACAAGCCTGAGAGTCACCAGATCCCTGAGACAAGCCTGAGAGCGACAAGATCCCTGAGACAAGCCTGAGAGCCACCAGATCCCTGAGACAAGCCTGAGAGCCACCAGATCCCTGAGACAAGCCTGAGAGCGATCCCTGAGACAAGTCTGAGAGCCACCAGATCCCTGAGACAAATCTGAGAGCCACCAGATCCCTGAGACAAACCTGAGAGTGACCAGATCCCTGAGACAAGCCTGAGAGTGACCAGATCCCTGAGACAAGCCTGAGAGCCACCAGATCCCTAAGACAAGCCTGAGAGTGACCAGATCCCTAAGACAAGCCTGAGAGCCACCAAATCCCTGAGACAAATCTGAGAGCCACCAGATCCCTGAGACTAACCTGAGAGTGACCAGATCCATGAGGCAGGTCTGAGAGCGACCAGATCCCTAAGACAAGCCTGAGAGCCACCAGATCCCTGAGACAAATCTGAGAGCCACCAGATCCCTGAGACAAACCTGAGAGTGACCAGATCCATGAGGCAGGTCTGAGAGCGACCAGATCCCTGAGACAAGTCTGAGAGCGACCAGATCCCTGATACAAGCCTAAGAGCCACCAGATCCCTGAGACAAGCCTGAGAGCCACCAGATCCCTGAGACAAGCCTGAGAGCCACCAGATCCCTGAGACAAGCCTGAGAGCCACCAGATCCCTGAGACAAGCCTGAGAGCCACCAAATCCCAGAGACAAGCCAGAGAGCGACAAGATCCCTGAGACAAGCCTGAGAGCAACCAGATCCCTGAGACAAGCCAGAGAGCCACCAAATCCCAGAGACAAGCCAGAGAGCGACAAGATCTCTGAGACAAGCCTAAGAGCCATCAGATCCCAGAGACAAGCCAGAGAGCGACCAGATCCCTGAAACAAGCCAGAGAGCGACCAGATCCCTGAAACAAGCCTGAGAGCGACAAGATCCCTGAGACAAGCCTGAGAGCCACCATATCCCTGAGACAAGCCTGAGAGCCACCAGGAGAAGAACCATCACATCTATCTCCTATAGCCAAGCTTTATTGTTTTGGCAATAGTTAAGTTTGTTGCCATTGAATTCCTGGACTAATATCATTAATTCAAGAGCTGAAATCTGACAATGTACCACAGAAAACATTTCTGTAATGGCTGTGTGCCTGAAGCCATTAATCACAACAAAGCTGAGGTGCATTCTGATGCCTTTAAAAAATTCCGGCCAACAACATCAAAAGTTTACTCTTGAGCGAACTGATAAAGGAAGTCATAATGGCCTCACATTACTTTTTTTTTTTTTTTTTTTTAATTTTGACAATCATTTCTCTTAATTTTTCTAGCCATGATACTGAATTTTAAGAAATAAGTGTTTCATAACATGAAATTTTAAACCTTATATTTTTAAAATTTTACAGGATGGATGTGAACAGATCTCCTTCCATCCTGGGTATTATATCACAACCATTCATTTCATTTACACAGAACTGACCCACCTGTTTGTTTATGTTTAAAGTGAAAAAAATTTGTTCCACTGACTGCTAAGATTTTTCTGAAATTCACTTAAACTTTTGAGTCTGAATCTGAGAAGCCTATGTATTTCTCTTTTTAACAAAATATGAATCATACATTTCTGAATACACTCATTTGCCACTTCAGTAAGTTTCACAAAATGAAATACATGTTTCAGCCCAAAATAAACATGACTGTCGACTGTCATTTAGCTCTGTTGAAAGTAAATCAATTTATTATAACTCTGTAACATGGAGTGATGTTTATAAAAATTACTTGTAAGCCAAGTCACATAACACTACCCCAAATAGCCATTCTCCCACACAGCCACTCTTCCACGTGAGTGAACACTTTCACTCTCCCACACTGTGTGTGTTCACCTTCACTCTCTCAAACAGTGAGTGTTCACCTATACTCTCTCACAAAGTGAGTGAACACCTACACTCTCCCATACAGTGAGAGTTCACCTACACTCTCCCACACAGTGAGTGTTCAGATACACTCTTTCACACAGTGAGTGTTCACCTATACTCTCTCACACTGTAAGTGTTCACCTTCACTCTCCAACACAGTGAGTGAACACTTTCACTCACTCATACAGTGAGTGAACACCTTCACTCTCCCACACAGTGAGTGTTCACCTTCACTCTCTCATATAGTGAGTGTTCACCTTCACTCTCTCACACAGTGAGTGAACACCTTCACTCTCCCACACAGTGAGTGTTCACCTTCACTCTCTCACACAGTGAGTGCTTATCTTCACTCTCCAACAAAGTGAGTGAACACCTACACTCTCCCACACAGTGAGTGTTCACCTACACTCTCCAACAAAGTGAGTTTTCACCTACACTCTCCAACAAAGTGAGTGCCCACCTACACTCTCCCACACAGTGAGTGTTCACCTACACTCTCCAACACAGTGAGTGTTCACCTACACTCTCCCACACAGTGAGTGTATACAACATGTAAAGGACTTGTTAGCCCCCTCCTCCCCTGTCAGACAGAAGTCACTGGTAGATGGGTAGTGTTGTGGTGATGGACTGAAGGACTACATCATTATTACTGTTACTAAGTGCATATTTCTTATCTGGAATTTATAAGATTTTATACGAAAAGTAAGTATTTACTGATATTTCTAAAGTCATTGTACTATACATATTTTTAACAAGAAATTTATAACTTGTACATCTTTTAATTTCATGCAGAAATTAGTCAATGCTATATATGAAATTAATGAAAAGAAAAAAAGAAAAGAAAAAGTAAATCATTAATTTCAAATTTATATCAAATGTGATCAAAGTTATAATAATAATGACTTTGTTACTTTCTACATTTACAGGATAATACCATTTGTAGTTATTTTTTAATCAAATTTTAGAGTTTCCTTAAAATGTCCTTTCTTTCTTCAAATTCACCATTCTATCTGGCAGGAGTGTTGATTAAGTGACAAACTGATTTACATGGTTTGTAAAATATTCATAATAAGAAGATGATATCCATAATTTTGAATACCAGAATCCTTCAGTTACTTAGATACACATGTTTTAAGTATACATTGAAACAAAAGCAGTAATTACAAATAGGTGATCCAAACCTTATCACACATGACACAATGATATATAGTACCAAATGTTTCCAGTACTATAAAACCATTTAAACAACTATTAAAATCACAACTACCTGGTATTCAAACTGATATTACCACTTTTCTCAAACTCAATGGATATAAAATAATTTAGGATAATAGGGTCTTTATTGATTTCATTCTTTATTTCACAGGCCATTTACAAATGGTTGAAATTTACATGCCAGTTACATTATAGTGAATGTTTTATAAAGATCTGCCCCCTTTTATATTAGAAGGCAGATAGCTTTTAAAATAAATCTCTCCCCAAGTCAAGGGTTTGCCTTTAAAGTCAAGATAGAATAAAAAAAAACATAAATGGACAACAACGCAAACTTTTGTCAACAAATGAAGCCCAACGCCTAATCTGTATGACCTAAGTTTAAGGTTGTCACCTCTCTCTGTGGCCTCAGGTGCTCTAAGTCCTGTTGTGGTCTAAACATCTACAGGCAATGACATTCAATACAAGCTTTCTTTTGATGCTGCATATTACCTACGTCCTACCTGGCTCTAGGCACCATGTTTGTCACACCAAGAATGTGTCAGATAGAATGGTGGACATTTGATTAAACATAATCACCTTACACAAAACACATTTACAGAGGCAGAACATAGAAAGCTGTTTCGTTACCCCTGACAACATATTTAACTGTATTGCTCACCTGATCAGCAGCTTATTCTAGCATCTTACTTGTCATCACCATACCCCTTCTTTACAATAAATATGTTGCAGTTGAAATAATGAAACTAATGGGTATTTTAGTACTAAAAATGAAAAAAAAAGAATTGACTATTTCACCTTGAATGTGAATCAAGGTCATTCATTAAAACAAGTATGATAGTCCTTCTTCCTAGTATGCTACAGTTCCATATCATGACCTTCACCATTTTGGCTATTGAGAAGTTGTTTTGATATCTTAACACATTTGACATTTGTGACCTTGAAAGCTTAAAGCCCTGCATATCATTAAACTTAGCTTTTGAATTAGTGAGAAGTTATAAAATTTGATACATTTGACCCCTGTGAACTTACAGGTTGGTCAAGGTATTTCAATTCAACAAATTTGACAGCCCTTCATCACAGCATGCTTGTCATTCAGTATCACAGTGTCAGTAATGGCCTTTTGGTTTTTGAGAAGAAGTTGTTCAAAGAATTTTACAAGTTTGACCTCTGACCTTGAATGTGGGTTAAGGTCATTCATTTATCAAAGTTTGGTAGTCCTGTATCATAGCATGCTACTGGTTCTGGGATTCTTGGTTACTGAGGAGAAGGATGTATGCCACAAACTTCTGTCATTTTTCAAAGATTGTAAAAGAAGAAAAGGTTGGATTATCAGCAGTAACAGTTAATGAGGTTTTTCTTTATTTAGAGAGTAGGATTTGTTTTCCTTTATTCAATGTGAACATTCTGTTTCAAGATAAGGTGCCCAACTGCAAATTGATTCATCTGCTCTCTGTTAAAATTATATCACTAGACGACCTGTATGTGAACATTGTTTTAAGATAAGGTGCCCAACTGCGAATGGATTCATCTGCTCTCTGTTAAACGTACATCACGAGACGACCTGTATGTAGAACAGTGAACATTGTTGGAAAATTTCCTGACAAAAAAAAAAAGAAAAGGGCCAAGAAGTTTAGAGTTCTAGTAGCTCTGATCACCAATACCATCACAGGTGTTATTTTAGTGTGACATTTGTTTATCTAACCCACTTACCATTAACACAACCGACCAACAACTAATTGAACAGTCAGATCTACAACAGTATTGTTTATGCATCTGGAAAGACATAGCCTGTGAGGCCTCCTAGATTGGTTCTTTAGATACAGCAAGCATGGACAGTATATCACAGACAGCTCTGGTGTGCTGTCTATTCCTTCATATGTCAGCATTTCAGGTGAAATATAGAAAACACCTGTTTAAATGTTTTTTTTTCTGTTTCACATCCATACTTATCAGCTTTTTAAAATTTTCACAGGGGAAATTTTATGTGCTCAAAAATGAAAACAAAAATTAAAATATCACATACCCTCCAATAAAGAGATAACACTGTAAATGACATCTTTTGGGTGGTTCATTTGAAGGAATTATTAGATCTTAGAACATAAGAAAAGCCAATTTGCTTGTTGAAAATAGCAAAATTAGTAGAGGTCCTAAAATTGGGAGTCTCCCTCTTATACAGGGAGGGTTGGAAAGTATGCCAATGAATTTAACAGGGACTGAAGGTTTTATAAAGTCTAACGTTAATGTAAACACATTTCTTTGTAATTAGCCATTTAAAATAAAGCTTATAAAACATTATTTCTTATCCTATCTTAATAGCTTGGTCATGTTCCATGTGTCTTCTTCTTTCATGTCATTTTTACCAAAATAATTCTTCTAGATATATAATTTTTGTATATAAGAAAATAATTTCAATTATGTAACATAAAAGGTGATAGATAATTTCTAACAGTTCTATAACCATGCCATTGTCTCGGGAATGTAGTATATACTTATATCATTGTTAACTATCTATATTTCTGCAATGTTTTGCTCATACACGCATATTCCTTTATTTTCATACCATTTTCTTATCATGGGTCCATCTCCAACAAATACATTACAATATCTCTGTCTATTTATACTTAATTCCCACATATCCTCATATCCTTTTTAAATACTTTTTTCTTTTTTCATAAAGAACTCAGCATGACTAAGACATCTGACTAAGACACAAACTAACCAGAGGTATTCCCAAACCACATATTCTCCCATCATTCTAGATCTGCAATAGATATCTTGAATTGATATTTGAAAGCAATACCATCAAAATTATGTTATGAAGGAGAAGCTATACATAAAACATGTCTGTAACATTTAACAACTGATTCTAAGAATGTCTTTCATTATGTTATGTCTGATAAATGAAAGTTGTTTCCATAAAATAGATTAAAGGCTAGAATTTGTAGCATATATTGACATGTGAGTTCGTTTTGCAGTTACTGACTATATTCTTCTGAAATTCTGTTTTCAATAAGTTATTTATCAAAAAATCTACCTTTAATTCTAGATTTTTAAAAATTCTTCCATAAAGAGACCTGGGCTGATTAGTGATGTAACAGCAGAAGAAACACTCAAAATAAACTTACTGGTGAATGGTGTCTGTTTAATTGACTACTGTTAACAATCACTTAATGTTTAACTGATGTGTGTAACACACTGGATGATTTTTGTGTGTAACACACTGGATGGTTTTTTGTGTGTCACACATTGAATGATTTTTTGTGTTACACACTGGATTTTTTTGTGTGTCACACACTGGATGATTTTTGTGTGTCACACATTGAATGAATTTTTGTGTCACACACTGGATGATTTTTGTGTGTCACACACTAAATGATTTTTGTGTGTCACACACTAAATGATTTTTGTGTGTCACACACTGGATGATTTTTGTGTGTCACACACTAAAATGTTTTTTTTTTGAGTTTAACTCACCTGATGTTTTTAAATGTTACAGATGTTTCCTGGTGAAGTGTGAGGAAGTCTTACAAAAGATTTGTGCCTATTTTACCCTGTCCCACTAGACCCTTTGCTTATGAAGACCATGACCATGGATAGTTTTATACATGCAGTGTGTCTGGTTCTGTGTCTGTGGATACCACATGTGGTGCCATGTCCACCACAATGCCACTCCTGCACAGGTGGCACAGCCAATTGTATCCAAGCTGGTCTACGAGATATCCCTAGACGCTTTCCTGAGGAGGTTGAAGTTCTGGATTTCACTGGAAACCAAATTACAGATTTTGATGGCCGTAGCTTCCAGTCACTTCCAAATGTTCAATCACTCAGAATACCAAACAATGGTATAAGTCATATCGCTGCTAATTCCTTCGTGAATATCCCACACCTCACGATGATAGATCTGTCCTCTAACTTCATAGCAACCTTGGAGGATGGAGCCTTCCGGGGCTTGGACGAAATGTCTATCATAACCCTCACAAACAACCGTTTACAACGACTTGAGCAGCCGTTCGAAGGCCTTACATCACTATCGTCCGTTTACCTAGGATTTAATCAGCTGATAGAGATTGAAGAGGACGACTTCCAGACAAATACGATGATTCGAATGTTGGATCTTAGCAATAACCATATCAATCGGATACATCCAATGGCGTTCAAGAATCTGGAGCATCTTCGTTATCTCATTCTCAGCAATAATGCCTTGACGCACACTGTTGACTTACAGTTCTCCAGCACCATGCTCCAACTTGTAGATTTTACCAAGAGTCAGCTCAAGAGGGTACCTACTGGGATGCCTTACTCAGTTGCAGACTTCCGCCTCGGCAACAACATGATAACAGAGATTCAAGACGAAGATTTCAAAGGAATGAGAAATCTTCGCTTGTTGATGCTGGAAAACAACATGCTTCAGAACATCAGCTATCGAGCATTTAAGCCTCTCACAAATTTAAAGGAGATCTGGTTGAGCAACAATAAGCTGTTTTACATTCCACAGGGTCTTCCTAAAAATCTTGAGACACTCTACCTTGACAACAACGAAATCTTTGAAGTACAGTCACATCTTTTCCTAAATCACTCCAAGTTACGACTGCTGTCTTTTGAAATGAACAAAATTCAGAGAGTTCACGCGGAGTCATTCCGAGGTCTACAGAGTATTCAGGAGATTAACCTACAGTTCAATCAAATAGCAATGATCCCAGCTAGGACCTTCACCGATTTGTCGGCCTTGACCACACTGCAGCTGTCACACAACTCATTGGTTAGTATTGACCATGGTGCTTTTCCTTCCCGACTCAGTTCCCTGTCAATGGCTAATATAGCTTCTCCCACAGTACATGTGACACAAGAATTTGTAAACTCTTTGTCCAGTATCAATACTCTGGACTTTATGAACAGCCCAGGACTTGTGTCCAGTATTCTGAAGGCTTTGGTCAGATCTAGGACCAGATTGGATCGTGTGATGACCTTGAACCTGCAGTATAATGAAATCCAAAGCCTCCCTGAAGCAGTAAAAGGAGCATTACGTGGCGTACAACAGCTACTGTTGGACGGAAACCCGTTTCACTGTGATAAGAGTCTAATATGGTTAAAACAATGGATGTCGGAAGGCCGAGTTGTCTTTCATAACTCAGAGGAACTAGAATGTGCATCACCACCTCAGCTAAGGGGAAGGAAAATCAAGGATCTCCCAAATAGATATTTTGTGAAATCGTTGCAGAGACCTACCAACGTCAGGCCAGAACAGGTGGACACACCGCCATTACAGGTGTCACGTTTGTCATTAAAGGGGGATGTTGTTTCTGGATCTCAACAGGAGAGTTCACAACAAAGGGGAGGCAACCAAGTAAGTGATGTATCCAGAAATGCAGGCCCACAACAAACCATTCAACGACTACAACAGGCAGGAGTTTTGGTGCCAACAAGTTCCAGTATGAATCCTGGAGCAAGGACAAATACAGAAAAGATAAAAAAGAAAGGACGAAAAAGGAAAGGAAAGAAAAACAGAAAGAACAAAAACAGAAAAAACAAAAAAGGAAAAAAGAAGCGACGTAATAGGGGAAAGCGACACAACCGACGTGCTCTACGTCGTAGGAAGTGCAGTGCTCAGTCAGACGGCACTATTCAGTGCTGCCGGATCCTTAAAGATGGAACTCAAAGATGCCGGCGCAAACGACCAAAACTTAGACCAAGGTCAAAGGTCACAACTACTAGCTCTTAAGCTTGCAGATGCATGATTTAGATAACTACAAATAGAATGAACTGTGTATTATACTCAAGAGACTGTAGCCGATTATTATCTGATGTATATATACAGCAAGCTGCAGCGCATACAGCACAGGAAATCCAGCAGTACAGATTATTACTGAGTGTTGTCTTGTGAGATCATATCCTCAGGAACAAGTCCAACTGGATAGTTTTGGATTTAAATCAGCAAGGTTGACTTTTTTCTCAAAACATTGTTTCAAAAATCTGTCCATTGAACATCCATGAACTGAATCTTCAATTCTGGTTCCTGAAGTTGACCGACTTTAATATTGTTATACTGTTAAATCTTGTGATTGTGTTGCTAGGAAATACATATTGGTTGGCACCTGAAAACCCTGCTCATGAAATTCACTCACTAAAATTGATGTCAATTTCAATGGTTTATCTTTTAGCAGGCAAACAAAGTCGTGGATGAAGAGTTCCCATGAAATTCAATGAAAAGTAATCAGCCACCAAAATGACAAATTTTATAGTAATTATGCAGATGAATTGCTATCTATAATGAACTTTTGATATTGTATATTTCACATGTATTAAGATTCACAACACTAAGTCTCCATGTTAGACAAGTGATGTCAATCCCCTCAGCATCACAAAGAAAAACTGTTATATTTGGCAATATGCCCAAGTTTGGTAATAAGCCCACCCACATCTCTTTGAATTATGTCAAATTGTCAACAGATGCTATACTCTGAAGTCAGTCCACCTCACAGCTCCAAACCAGAGATAAGGAGTCAAACACTACCTCTCCTCTCTGAGTCAGAGACAAAAAGTTAAATGGCACCTCTCCTCTCTGAGTCAGAGACAAAGTGTTAAGTAGCGTCTCTCCTCTCTGAGTCAGAGACAAAGTGTTAAGTAGCATCTCTCCTCTCCAAGTCAGAGACAAAAAGTTAAGTAGCATCTCTCCTCTCTGAGTCAGAGACAAAAAGTTAAGTAGCATCTCTCTTCTCCAAGTCAGAGACAAAGTGTTAAGTAGCATCTCTCCTCTCCAAGTCAGAGACAAAGTGTTACACAGCAACTCTCCTCTCCAAGTCAGAGACAAGTGTTAAATAGCATCTCTCTTCTCCAAGTCAGAGACAAAGTGTTAAGTAGCATCTCTCTTCTCCAAGTCAGAGACAAAGTGTTAAGTAGCATCTCTCCTCTCCAAGTCAGAGACAAAAAGTTAAGTAGCACCTCTCCTCTCTGAGTCAGAGACAAAGTGTTAAGTAGCATCTCTCCTCTCTGAGTCAGAGACAAAGTGTTAAGTAGCATCTCTCCTCTCCAAGTCAGAGACACGTTTTGAATGGCATCTCTCCTCTCCAAGTCAGAGACACGTGTTGAATGGCATCTCTCCTCTCCGAGTCAGAGACAAAGTGTTAAGTAGCACCTCTCCTCTCCAAGTCAGAGACAAAGTGTTACACAGCAACTCTCCTCTCAGAGTCAGAGACAAGTGTTAAATAGCATCTCTCTTCTCCAAGTCAGAGACAAAGTGTTAAGTAGCATCTCTCCTCTCCAAGTCAGAGACAAAGTGTTAAGTAGCATCTCTCCTCTCCGAGTCAGAGACAAAGTGTTAAGTAGCATCTCTCCTCTCCGAGTCAGAGACAAAGTGTTAATCTCTATATCTTCTGGTATAAGGATAGCTTAGATTTAACCACAAAGGCTTGTAAAACAAAGGGACATAACACCTACAACAGTATGTGAAACAAACACAGATCTGATGGGTAGATTTCATGGTGTGAATCCTAAAGAATTTGTTTAGCCTTTTGTTTTTGTGGTATCTTACTGAGCTAATTAAAAATATTTTTTCCAATTTTGGTGCTAGTTTTGGTTACAACTTGAAAAAAAAATTGTGAAAGAAATATAAATCTAATGGCTTTCATAAAAAGACTCATATACTAAACACACTGTAAAGTAATATATTTCTAAGGAGCTCAATTCTCGTGGGTTTTTTTTAAAAAGGATGACTGTTTCACAGACATCTGACGGAAAAATATAATTACTCAACAAATCTATACATTATTTCTGAAGTTTGTTGATTTCAGAACTTGTTCAGAGTAACAGTAAGATTAATGAAAACGAGCTCCTAAGGAAATGAATTATTTTACAGAAGTGTATACTTATATACACTATATACAATGAAAAAACTCTCCTCCTTTACCACATTAAATATTTTACTAATGTCTGATAATAAATATACAAAATTTAACAATCATAGAGCTCAAGTTTTTCTGAGGAGGACAAATAACACGAAATATTAACATTTTATTTTAGGCAGTAGAGTTAGATTTACGTAGCTTATACAGAAAATTAGCAGTATATATATACACAGGTAAGATGATAGCTTTAATCTGCAGTGAAAGTATGCAGACTTCCCAGGCAGATGTAAGTAGCCATTTACAGATTCATCAGACTCTAACTGACTCTTGGAATGTACCATATGGTGCAATCAGTAGCCATTTACAAAATCATCTGACTCTTACAGACTCTTGAAATGTACCATATGGTGCAAAAGTGCACATAGTATGCAGAAGTTCAAAAGTTTGACGCTACAAACATTTACTTAAGAACATAAAATTCTTCTGAGATGAAGATTTCACACAAAGTCATTACCAATGAAACACTGCTTCCTTTAATGGAGAACAATGGATATTAATTTCAGGGACACCGATCTTGATTTTCTCCATCAGTTTTATTTACAATCTATCTGATTTAATTTCATACTGTTTTTTTATGGAGCTCTCTACTTCTCTGAAATCCAAGGGTTCTAATTTTTGCCTTGTGGTGTTCTAAGATCCCTCACTACACTCAAAAGGGAGTGAAAGAGATGAAGTTCATCAAAAATTGAACATGTGTTTGAAGATGCCTTGACCTTTGACCTACCAATTAATTATGAAAATGACCAACGTTTCTACATCTGGAATATTTTCATACAATAAATAGGCAGCAAATAGAAACATTTCCATCTGTAGTAATAGGAGAGATCAATCTCTGTCATCAACCAACACCAGAGATTAACAGGTTCCTAAACACAAGGATTTACAGAACACATAATGAAACAAGAGGCCCATGGGGCCTTAATGGTCACCTGAAGAATATATGTCAATAATCTGGGGATTTTAAAATGTTGCAAAAATGTAACAACACTTGTGCAGGACCAAGTGTAAAACATCTGTACCAAGTTTGAACATGACCCACCCAATGGTTCTTGAGAGGAAGTCCATAATGTCTTAGCCAAACAGAGGCCAGGGTGGCCATCTTGGATTTTGAATCGCCTCAAAAAATTAAGACACTTGCCAGGACCTTGTGTAGAACATTCGTATCAAGTTTCCCCTTTTCCCCCCTCCTGGGGCCCCTATTGGGGCCACATTCTTTTTCTTCGCAAACTTGAAGTGGCTTCCCATGGGGATGCTTTGTGCCAAGTTTGGTCAAAATCCATCCACTGGTTCTTGAGAAGTAGGCATTTAATGAAGGTTTTTACACATGGCCCCTTTTACATCCTTTATGGGCCCCAAAGGGAACATTATCACTTTTTTCAACATAATTTCATATGTCCTTCACTAAGAGATGCTGTCTACCTAATTTGGTTGAAATTGGTCAAAGTTGAATTTTCGACCCTTTTGAGCACCCCCTAGTGGAGCCGTTTTTGACCCGATTTTTTTTTCATTTGCAAACATTGTAGACCTTGCTATAAGGACCCTAAATATCAATTATGAATTTAATCTGACTTTTGGTTCATGAGAAGAAGATTTTTAAAGATTTACCTAATTTTACCCCCTCCTGGGGCCCCTATTGGGGCCATGCCTTTTTTCTTCGCAAACTTGAAGCGGTTTCCCATGGGGATGCTTTGTGCCAAGTTGTGTCAATATCCATTCAGTGGTTCTTAAGAAGAAGTCGAATATGTGAAAAGTTAACGACGCATCAGACAAATCATAATGGCAATAGGTCACCATGAGCCTTCGGCTCAGGTGACCTAAAAACCATTTCCCAGATGATTATGGGACATAATTCATACTTACAATAATGGTAAAAATGTGAAATTTGCAAAAAAAAAATATAAAATAACAATAAATGAGTTGAAATTAAGACATAACTGCATACATACATAGTTACATGTTTATTCCAACACAATGGTTGTAGGGATAACGTTTAGTTTTAGCACACTCAGCACTTTAAATATAGCATTCTTATGTTTAAAAGTGAAGTATAATGCTGACATAGCTTGGCCGCTGACATAGTTTGGCTGCCGGTAAAGTCTGCGTAATACATTGACATTTTATAGGTGGAATTGGATCAGTCAACTCAAAGAACAGATGTATAAATATTTTCTTTAGCATAATGGATAGGCACATCCTGTGATAAACAGAATGTTTCTCTCCACAACCTTGGCCATGGGAACCGACACTGAATTCCTCAATATTCATTTGAAATAAGAGATTTTACAAAATATCCCAACAGAATTACAGCAGGGAAACAGAGAAAACAGCAACTTCCATCAGTTTCAAATTACATACATGTAGTTTCAGCAGTGTGTTAATTTCTATTCATAAACAAAAATGAAAATACCAATTGGATCTTGTTAATTGATTTTACAGATTTCACAGTGGGGTACGGATATTGTGGAGAAGTGTTAAACGACAATAATGTAATAGTATCTCGTCTACAGCTTAATTTGATATAACAGTTTAACATAACGGGGACCACTAACAGCAGATACACTGTCTACATGCCTTTAAATCAAAGCCACATCTGAATCACATCAAAATTCCGGACAACATAAACTAAAATTAATGGTTTCCCTACAGATATAGCTGTTTACTACTTTCTTCACCAAAAGACAGAGTGAAATTTTCTTTTCTTTGCCTTTTTTTTACCTTGAAAGGAAGGGTCTATTTGGGGCTTGAATTGCTAGACTGAGTGTCATATCAATTATCACAAGGAAAGTTTAGGACTGTACTTTTCTGTAAATCTGACAGCTGATGACAATCTATCATTATGTACTCAATATTCCAGCTATCATAATATCTGAGAGCATTTTACACCCCTTGAGTGTGAATTATTTGTTGAAAACAACTGCAAGAAGACTCTCTACATTTGTAATCAGGATGGGAAATTTTTTCAGGAAACTTATTATTTTCTTTTACAACAGGTAAAAATATATTTTTACCCTGATGAAAGTTTCATCCATTTTATACTGATGTTGTCTTTGTTCGGTTTTGTATATTTTTTAACAATCATAAGTTTTTTAAAGTTCACCGCAACTGAAGAGAAAGTAATGTATACAATCACAAGTGTTTGAACTAACCACTGCTGCAGAGAAATGATATATACATCTTCAAAATAATCAAAATATCTTTTCACATATCATTACAAATGTTCTGCTCTAATGCAAATAGCTACTTAGTGTGGTTTGATATAATTGTTGATTGAGTAAGAGTTTTGAACCAGACTTTTCAAGTGATCCACTTGATAACTAAGAAAAGCTGCACCACAACTTATGTCTGGAATGTTCTGGTAAGTAGTACAACTATCTAACATCAAAATTACTCCCCAAACTTCAATATAAATATTACTACAGTAACATACAAACATTTGATGTTCTCCATTAAAACAGTATCAATGTGACAGGTCCTTACATCACTGAGTCTTATCTGGTATAGAGTCATCAAATGTGTCTTATCTCGTATAGTCATCAAATGTGTCTTATCTTGCATAATCATCAAATATGTCTTATCTCGTATAGAGTCATCAAATGTGTCTTATCTCGTATAGAGTCATCAAATGTGTCTTATCTCGTATGAGCCATCAAATGTGTCTTATCCAGTGTTGGGTCATCAAATGTGTCTTATCTCGTATAGAGTCATCAAATGTGTCTTACCTCCTATAGTCATCAAATGTGTCTTATTTCGTATAGAGTCATCAAATGTGTCTTATCTCCTATAGTCATCAAATGTGTCTTATCTCGTATGAGCCATCAAATGTGTCTTATCCCGTGTTGGGTCATCAAATGTGTCTTATCTCGTATAGAGTCATCAAATGTGTCTTACCTCCTATAGTCATCAAATGTGTCTTATTTTGTATAGAGTCATCAAATGTGTCTTATCTCCTATAGTCATCAAATGTGTCTTATCTCGTATAGAGTCATCAAATGTGTCTTATCTCGTATAGTCATCAAATGTGTCTTATTTTGTATAGAGTCATCAAATGTGTCTTATCTCCTATAGTCATCAAATGTGTCTTATCTCGTATAGAGTCATCAAATGTGTCTTATCTCGTATAGTCATCAAATGTGTCTTATCTGGTATAGAGTCATCAAATGTGTCTTATCCCGTGTTGGGTCATCAAATGTGTCTTATCTCGTATAGAGTCATCAAATGTGTCTTATCTCCTATAGTCATCAAATGTGTCTTATCTCGTATGAGCCATCAAATGTGTCTTATCCCGTGTTGGGTCATCAAATGTGTCTTATCTCGTATAGAGTCATCAAATGTGTCTTACCTCCTATAGTCATCAAATGTGTCTTATTTCGTATAGAGTCATCAAATGTGTCTTATCTCCTATAGTCATCAAATGTGTCTTATCTCGTATAGAGTCATCAAATGTGTCTTATCTCGTATAGTCATCAAATGTGTCTTATCTCGTATAGAGTCATCAAATGTGTCTTATCCCGTGTTGGGTCATCAAATGTGTCTTATCTCGTATAGAGTCATCAAATGTGCCTTATCTCGTATAGAGTCATCAAATGTGTCTATGACTAGTATAGAGTCATCAAATAGGTCTTATCTTGTATAGTCATCAAATGTGTCTGATCTTGTATTGACACATCAAATGTGTCTTATCTCATATTGAATCATCAAATGTCTCTTATCTCGTATAGAGTCATCAAATGTCTCTTATCTCGTATAGAGTCATCAAATGTGCCTTATCTCGTATAGAGTCATCAAATGTGCCTTATCTCGTATAGAGTCATCAAATGTGTCTATGACTAGTATAGAGTCATCAAATAGGTCTTATCTTGTATAGAGTCATCAAATGTGTCTTATCTCGTATAGAGTCATCAAATGTGTCTAATCTCATATAGTCATCAAATGTGTCTTATCTTGTGTTGACACATCAAATGTGTCTTATCTCATATTGAATCATCAAATGTGTCTTATCCTGTATTGACACATTAAATGTGTCTTATCTTGTGTTGACCAATCAAATGTGTCTTATCCTGTGTTGACACATCAAATGTGTCTTGCGTTTTATTAAGTCTTCAAATATGTTGGATCTTGTTTTCAGTTATCAGGTCTAATATCATATTGAGTCATCAGATACATCTTGTATTGATTCTTCATCGAACAAATTGCTTCAAACATGAATTTGAGCAGTGTTACATCTGATCCTACATTCAATATATATTAACTCATAGTATCGGACTTTCTATCTTATATTATATTCAACAATCAGACATATTTCTTATCTTGTATTCAAGAATAAGACACATGTCTTATATCATATTCAATAATCAGATAAATCTATCTTCTATTAAACAATAAGACATGTCTGATCTTATATTCAATATTTAGACATGTCTTTTCTTGTATTCAATACTCAGACATATGTCTTATGTCATACTTAGTAATCAGACACATCTTTTATTCTAATTATGATACTTTCTTTCAATACTCTTTCATAAGACACATATTCATCTTTCTGTCAGTTTTCCATCACTCATCAGTCACATCAGATTCTAAATCCATTTTTAACAAAGTGTCATCCTATCTAATAGTGTTGGAAGAGTTATCTCCCATGTTACTAAGCTAGTAAATCAGATGGTCAGTGAGGTGAAATGATTAAAACCAGAAATTATGAATGGTTCAGTAACAATTAGCCCTGATCCATTTTACTTATATGAGGAGATCCCATTGGATCATACACCTGATCCATAAATCTCCAAAGGACATTCCATCAGAGTTTTACAAACATGAAGACGAAAGGATGATCCCAGACAAAAAGTAATTTTTAAATCACATTAATTGATGTTGTCTTAGATGTTAAGGCAGCTCACAACTCAACAGAGGTAAAACATATAAAAGTCCCGTACCTTTTGTTGCACAAGGCTATGTCTCTGTTCCATCTCCTTGCGCTCTTGACTAGCTTTGGCACTTAATTCTTCCACCTGAAAGTAAAACACGTTTTAATCAGGTTGACATTTTGACAATCTTGTGTTCCACAGCCCCGAATCTCAATGAACCTGTTTATGAGATCAATGAACCCGTTATGAGCTCAATGAACTTGTTATGAGATCAATGAACCTGTTATGAGCTCAATGAACTTGTTATGAGATCAATGAACCTGTTATGAGCTCAATGAACTTGTTATGAGATCAATGAACATGTTATGAGCTCAATGAACTTGTTATGGGCTCAAAAACCCCTTATGAGCTCAATGAACAAGTTATGAGCTCAATGAACCTGTTATAAGCTTAATGAACCCCTTATGAGCTCAATGAACAAGTTATGAGCTCAATGAACCTGTTATGAGCTTAATGAACCCATTATGAGCTCAATGAACCTGTTATTAAGATGAAGAATCATAAATCAAATATAATGGTTGTGACCTTTATAAGATGTAGACTATCACCAGGTCAATTTATAAGATGTAGACTATCACCAGGTCAATTTATAAGATGTAGACTATCACCAGGTTAATTTGTGAGATGTAGACTATCACCAGGTCAATTTATAAGATGTAGACTATCACCAGGTCAATTTGTAAGTTGTAGACTATCACCAGGTCAATTTGTAAGTTGTAGACTATCACCAGGTTAATCTATAAGATGTAGACAATCACCAGGTTAATTTATAAGATGTAGACTATCACCAGGTTAATTTGTAAGATGTAGACTATCACCAGGTTAATTTGTAAGATGTATACTATCACCAGGTTAATTTGTAAGATGTAGACTATCACCAGGTTAATTTGTAAGATGTATACTATCACCAGGTTAATTTGTAAGATGTAGACCATCACCAGGTTAATTTGTAAGATGTAGACTATCACCAGGTTAATTTGTAAGATGTAGACCATCACCAGGTTAATTTGTAAGATGTAGACTATCACCAGGTTAATTTGTAAGATGTAGACTGTCACCAGGTTAATTTATAAGATGTAGACTATCACCAGTTTAATTTATAAGATGTAGACTATCACAAGGTTAATTTGTAAGATGTACACCACCACCAGGTCAATTTATAAGATGTAGACTATCACCAGGTTAATTTATAAGATGTAGACTATCACCAGGTTAATTTGTAAGATGTAGACTATCACCAGGTCAATTTATAAGATTTAAATTATCACAAGGTTAATTTGATGTATGAAGTTATTTACCTGTGAGGCAACACATTTCATTTCTGGTTCAAACTCCTTGAACAATTCATGGCCTTGATGGAAGAAAGTACTCTGAGCATGCATAAATGATAACATCTGAAAACAAACAGAAAATGATATATTTAATCACATCAGTTAGACAGAACACTTCACTCTACTGCAGTTAGACAGAACACTTCTCTCTACTGCAGTTAGACAGAACGCTTCACTCTACTACAGTTAGACAGAACACTTCTCTCTACTGCAGTTAGACAGAACGCTTCACTCTACTACAGTTAGACAGAACACTTCTCTCTACTGCAGTTAGACAGAACACTTCACTCTTCTGCAGTTAGACAGAACACTTCTCTCTACTGCAGTTAGACAGAACACTTCACTCTACTACAGTTAGACAGAACACTTCTCTCTACTGCAGTTAGACAGAACACTTCACTCTTCTGCAGTTAGACAGAACACTTCTCTCTACTGCAGTTAGACAGAACGCTTCACTCTACTACAGTTAGACAGAACACTTCTCTCTACTACAGTTAGACAGAACACTTCACTCTACTGCAGTTAGACAGAACACTTCTCTCTACTACAGTTAGACAGAACACTTCTCTCTACTACAGTTAGACAGAACACTTCACTCTACTACAGTTAGACAGAACACTTCACTCTACTACAGTTAGACAGAACACTTCTCTCTACTGCAGTTAGACAGAACACTTCTCTCTACTGCAGTTAGACAGAACACTTCACTCTACTGCAGTTAGACAGAACACTTCTCTCTACTGCAGTTAGACAGAACACTTCTCTCTACTGCAGTTAGACAGAACACTTCTCTCTACTGCAGTTAGACAGAATGCTTCTCTCTACTGCAGTTAGACAGAATGCTTCACTCTACTGCAGTTAGACAGAATGCTTCACTCTACTGCAGTTAGACAGAACACTTCTCTCTACTGCAGTTAGACAGAACACTTCACTCTACTGCAGTTAGACAGAACACTTCTCTCTACTGCAGTTAGACAGAACACTTCACTCTACTACAGTTAGACAGAACACTTCACTCTACTACAGTTAGACAGAACACTTCACTCTACTACAGTTAGACAGAACACTTCACTCTACTGCAGTTAGACATAACGCTTCTCTCTACTGCAGTTAGACAGAACGCTTCTCTCTACTGCAGTTAGACAGAATGCTTCTCTCTACTGCAGTTAGACAGAACACTTCACTCTACTACAGTTAGACAGAATGCTTCTCTCTACTGCAGTTAGACAGAACGCTTCTCTCTACTGCAGTTAGACAGAACACTTCTCTCTACTGCAGTTAGACAGAACACTTCACTCTACTGCAGTTAGACAGAACACTTCACTCTACTGCAGTTAGACAGAATGCTTCACTCTACTGCAGTTAGACAGAACACTTCACTCTACTGCAGTTAGACAGAACACTTCACTCTACTGCAGTTAGACAGAACACTTCACTCTACTACAGTTAGACAGAACACTTCACTCTACTACAGTTAGACAGAACGCTTCTCTCTACTGCAGTTAGACAGAATGCTTCTCTCTACTGCAGTTAGACAGAACACTTCACTCTACTGCAGTTAGACAGAAAAAGAAAAATTTAATTACAGAAGTTAGACATAATATGTCACTTTACTCTAATGCATCTGGACAGAAAAATGTCACTTTGAATTACACAAGTTAGATACAAAATGTCATTTTAATTTACTGAAGTTGCGAAGAATTATACTAGTTGGATGACACAATGTTAAAAGTACCAAATGTTATTCTTGTGAGCTGGAAATTTCATGTTTGTATGTGATGACATCTGGTAGATAATAATTTACTAAATCAGGCATATTTGTTGAAGAAGATGTCATTGTAAATGTTTGGTTGGCATTAAATTAAGGATGATTTTATCATAAATAGATCAATACAAGGATAAACAACCACAACAGCTTTCAAATGTTACAGATTGTAAATTAACACAATAGTTATCTCACATGGCAGCCGTTTACGGTGGGATGTCACAATAGTTATCTCACATGGCAGTCGTTTACGGTGTGATGTCACAATAGTTATCTCACATGGCAGTCGTTTACGGTGTGATGTCACAATAGTTATCTCATATTGCATAGCCGTTTACGGTGGGATGTCACAATAGTTATCCCACATGGCAGTCGTTTACGGTGGGATGTCACAAAAGTAATTATTCATAGTGACAAATAGTAACTATTTATAGAAATGTTGCACCCATAATTTTTATACTTTAGGGGATAGAAATTGATGTAGTTTCGTCCTGATGAAGCCCGATTAGGGTGAAACATATCGATGAAGAGCATATTAAATTGAAGAAACATAATTGGAAGTTGTTGTTTACCTTGTATTAATCTACCCTACAATACAATAACCCTGCATGCCTTCAGGTATCCAGCCGAAGGGTGAAGGAAACCCAGAACCACCTACTGGAATTATGGTGTTGGTTCTACCTTGTATCTTAGTATATATAGATATACTATTTGTTTATTTCCAATTCTACAGACCCACTTACAGAATGAATAACAAGTAAGAAATATCACAGTCAGTTTTGCATGTAACACACACTAAAAAATACGAAAATAGAACTGTTCCTTGAACTCTGCCAGAGATAAACAAAACATATCACAGCCTGGTGCAAAATCAAGAGAGTTAAAATTGCATAGAATCCTGATGAAACCACTACTTTCTAATGTTTACTAGACTTTTCTGGCACAGATTACGACCAGGGACTAAAACACACATTTGTCCTCAGTGTTTGAGGCTAGGAAGATTAAAATGTCTACAAGCGACAAGACATGGAATTGTAATCGATGTGTGAATATTTGCAGTGGAGGATTTCCACTTAGTGAATTAAAGATGTTTGGTAAAGAGACAAGATCTGACAACAGTATTCTAACTGACTCCTGACAAGACCTTAAAACAGATATTTGTTGAAAACTTGTACGTTTTTATAAAGCCATGCATTCTCATTGCTTTGGAAACAGTATGATTAATGTGGGCACTAAAACACATAGCAGAAGTCAGTCAGACACCAAGATCTTTCACATATGTTTCATTCTTCAGGTTCTCACTGTTAATAATTTGATTAAAATTGATACATTTCTTCTTGTCTGTAAAAATCACCGGTAACACTTCTTCAGATTCGCTTTCATTTTCCACACAGAATACCAAACCTACTCTCTATCTTTATCTGTAGCTGCTCACACTCAGCGTTCTATAAATCTTCTGCTACACGTCAGCATTATCTAACATTATCTAACAGTGTAAGTAGAACTATGCTACTTTCTATACCATGTATTCCTAAAATTGTCAGTGTATCAACATTGTAATATTTATTCTTACATTCAGAAAACTGGAAATAACATTTTCACAGATATTTTTTCTTTCTTGGATTTGAGAACAGGGCCATTTTCATTTGTTGGTTTGACGATTTGGACTGGTGTTTGTGTATAAAATAAGGGCAGACCTACTCATCTTATTTTCCTTTCCTTCAAGCTGTAACTAAGCCTTCTGAGGTCAATATTACTGATTACATGTCCATCCCTATTGAGGCCCTAAATGTTACATTGTAACTAAGCTGTAACTAAGCTGTAACTAAGCCTTCTGAGGTCAGTATTACTGATTACATGTCCATCCCTATTAAGGCCTTAAATGTTACATTGTAACTAAGCTGTAACTAAGCTGTAACTAAGCCTTTTGAGGTCAATATTACTGATTGCATGTCCATCCCTATTAAGGCCTTAAATGTTACATTGTAACTAAGCTGTAACTAAGCCTTCTGAGGTCAATATTACTGATTACATGTCCATCACTATTAAGGCCCTAAATGTTACATTGTAACTAAGCTGTAACTAAGCCTTCTGAGGTCAATATTACTGATTGCATGTCCATCCCTATTAAGGCCTTAAATGTTACATTGTAACTAAGCTGTAACTAAGCCTTCTGAGGTCAGTATTATTGATTACATGTCCATCACTATTGAGGCCCTAAATGTTACATTGTAACTAAGCTGTAACTAAGCCTTCTGAGGTCAATATTACTGATTGCATGTCCATCCCTATTGAGGCCCTAAATGTTACATTGTAACTAAGCTGTAACTAAGCTGTAACTAAGCCTTCTGAGGTCAATATTACTGATTGCATGTCCATCCCTATTAAGGCCTTAAATGTTACATTGTAACTAAGCTGTAACTAAGCCTTCTGAGGTCAATATTACTGATTGCATGTCCATCCCTATTGAGGCCCTAAATGTTACATTGTAACTAAGCTGTAACTAAGCCTTCTGAGGTCAGTATTATTGATTACATGTCCATCACTATTGAGGCCCTAAATGTTACATTGTAACTAAGCTGTAACTAAGCCTTCTGAGGTCAGTATTAATTATTACATGTCCATCCCTATTGAGGCCCTAAATGTTACATTGTAACTAAGCTGTAACTAAGCTGTAACTAAGCCTTCTGAGGTCAATATTACTGATTGCATGTCCATCCCTATTAAGGCCTTAAATGTTACATTGTAACTAAGCTGTAACTAAGCTGTAACTAAGCCTTCTGAGGTCAATATTACTGATTGCATGTCCATCCCTATTAAGGCCTTAAATGTTACATTGTAACTAAGCTGTAACTTAGCCTTCTGAGGTCAATATTACTGATTGCATGTCCATCCCTATTGAGGCCCTAAATGTTACATTGTAACTAAGCTGTAACTAAGCTGTAACTAAGCCTTCTGAGGTCAATATTACTGATTGCATGTCCATCCCTATTAAGGCCTTAAATGTTACATTGTAACTAAGCTGTAACTTAGCCTTCTGAGGTCAATATTACTGATTGCATGTCCATCCCTATTAAGGCCTTAAATGTTACATTGTAACTAAGCTGTAACTAAGCCTTCTGAGGTCAATATTACTGATTGCATGTCCATCCCTATTAAGGCCCTAAATGTTACATTGTAACTAAGCTGTAACTAAGCTGTAACTAAGCCTTCTGAGGTCAATTTCAATGATTGCATGTCCATCCCTATTGATGCCCTTAATGTTACATTGTGATGATGAACTGGTTTGTCTGCACTGAAGCTGTCAGTGAATAAATACACTGTCCTTAATGAATCTCAAACTTTGTTGGGCTGATTTTAAGATTTCAAGATTTTATGATCTAGTACATGAACTCTAATGTATACTTGGTGCTGGTATTAGGGAAATGTTCTCCAATTTCAAATAAATTTTGTATTAGACAAGGAATTTATATAAACCTGAAACAAAGTATTTGAAAGTTGCATTCTTCTCCTGAAGATACTTACGGTTTCTAATATATCAAATCTCTTTTTAGAATGAAGAATATTTATCTGAAAAACAAAGAAAAAACATTGTTATCGTTGTACTTTCCAATTTGAAAATTTAAAATTGTCAATCAATTAACTATGGTTATAACCTGCTACATGTTTCTACGTTCATATTAAGTTGGTTTTTAAGACCAAGCCAGACAATAACTGACAAAGATGTATCTGTTAGATATCAGTTGATAATTATTTTTCTTGTAGTCTTTTATTCAAAATGATTTGTAAAATGAAAGTATTTGACTATGATTTTTAAACACTGATAGTTCTGAAACACTCTTGCTGAAAAATGATACATTTTCGTGGTTTTTTTTTTGTGAACTCTCCATTTCATGGATAAATATAACACAATAAATCATCTCAAACTGAATTTAAATTTGAATATTTGGTGGACACATGATTTCATGGATCAAAGATCACCCAGGAAATCAACGAATATTTCATGGATCAAAGATCACCCAGGAAATCAACGAATATTTCATGGATCGAAGATCAACCAGGAAATCAACGAATATTTCATGGATCGAAGATCACCCAGGAAATCAACGAATATATCATGGATCGAAGATCAACCAGGAAATCAACGAATATTTCATGGATCAAAGATCACCCAGGAAATCAACGAATATATCATGGATCAAAGATCACCCAGGAAATCAACGAATATATCATGGATCGAAGATCACCCAGGAAATCAACGAATATTTCATGGATCGAAGATCACCCAGGAAATCAACGAATATATCATGGATCGAAGATCACCCAGGAAATCAACGAATATTTCATGGATCGAAGATCACCCAGGAAATCAACGAATATATCATGGATCGAAGATCACCCAGGAAATCAACGAATATATCATGGATCGAAGATCACCCAGGAAATCAATGAATATATCATGGATCGAAGATCACCCAGGAAATCAACGAATATATCATGGATCGAAGATCACCCAGGAAATCAACGAATATATCATGGATCAAAGATCACCCAGGAAATCAACGAATATTTCATGGATCAATCACCCAGGAAATCAATGAATATATAAATCCCCCACAAATAAGAATTTTACAACGAATGATTTTAAATTTACAAAAATCATCATACTGATACAAATAAGTTTTTAGCTGTTAGTTGGTTGGTTTTTCATCACCATGACCCTCTATTTCTATACAATGATCAAGATAGTTAATGGAGAGTTGACAATGTTTTCCAGAAACCGAAATCCATTCATTCTTTATAAATCAATAAAAAAGATGTTCTCCTACGTATCAGACAGGGATGCTGACAGATTCCCACTAAACATCAGCCTTACCTGAAATACATAATCTAGAGATGCCAGAGCGAAGCCAGAACGTTTAGCCTTGAGTTGGTTGGCAGCCTCCTCACATTCTAGCTGTTTACTACGTTGGACACCAGCATTACGTACTAAAGCCGAGTCTAATTCATCACTGATTTTCTCAAAGTCTTTCTTCGAATCTTTCACCTTTTTTATGTCACTGAAATACAAAGCAATTTCAATATCAGTGAAACTGTGACATACCAGACCAATGATGTGTCACAAAATGTAACCAGCTAGAGGAAGTACAGTATGACAAACACAGTACAGACAGGCAATAAATAACACTCTTACAGTACAAGTTACAGCGTTAATCTTACTTTAGCACATATTTTGCTGAATGCATTGCACTAAAACTTGACTGCACTAATTTCTGTACATTGTTTATGTAGCAATAATTCATCATTCACTAATTTGTTAAAATAAATAAGGCGATAAAATTTGGTAGCACCTAAATAAGTTAATTTACAGTATACTGCATGTTGAACATTACATCATCCCATATCATAAGACTAATCACTGTATGGCATTGTTACAGTGAAACCTTACCAAAGTCAGATGTACATTACCAGCTCAGGAACTGCTAACAGCTAAGAATTATACCAGTAATGCAATCAAATTGAGGTTACCTCCCCTTATAACAGGATAAATATTGACAATGATATATACAAGTATTGAACAGCTTGTAGTTCCTTAAGGCAAGTTTGATATTAAACCTAACATGCTTTGCTGACTAACACCCATGAATGTCATCTGTAAGCTGTGCTATGCTTTAGTGTACTTACTTTTTGATAAAATTTGTCAGGTTTTTACACACAGATCTATTGGCTTGGTCCAAAAGTATCTGTTAGAAAGAAAAAGTAAATCTTATATCACAATGTATTATAACCAGAAATGTCTGTAAGACATGAAAGCACATCGACCAATGATCATCTCGGTATAAGGAGTACAACATGATGTTATTATACTAATAGGGTGAATATGAACCAAATCTGTAAAGAGGTTCTCAAGATATGATTTTGATTCTCAGGGAATGGACAGGTATACACAACACTATATTCCTGTCTATAATAGGACAAAGATATTAAAACATATGAGCACAATTCTAAATATATATTTACTTTAGTTTTTTCTTCACAAAAACAATTTTCTTAATGGACTTTTTTGTGCAATCTTGTGAAAATCATTTCTCTATGACAATCAAAGAATTAAAAGACTCACTGATCACATATGGCTGATGGGCTGTGGTACCTCAGTCAAAATAACATTGCACCCCCAAGTTAAGGTAAGATTTGGGTGGTACCGTCCCTATTAAAGGTGGTTTGAGGTGGAGATTGGAGGTGGGTGGTACCATCCCTATTAAAGGTGGTTTGAGGTGGATGGTACCGTCCCTATTAAAGGTGGTTTGAGGTGGTGATTGGAGGTGGGTGGTACCGTCCCTATTAAAGGTGGTTTGAGGTGGTGATTGGAGGTGGGTGGTACCGTCCCTATTAAAGGTGGTTTGAGGTGGTGATTGGAGGTGGGTGGTACCGTCCCTATTAAAGGTGGTTTGAGGTGGGGAGTGGAGGGGAGGAGTTCACTGGAACCGTCCCTATTAAAGGTGGTTTGAGGTGGTGATTGGAGGTGGGTGGTACCGTCCCTATTAAAGGTGGTTTGAGGTGGTGATTGGAGGTGGGTGGTACCGTCCCTATTAAAGGTGGTTTGAGGTGGTGATTGGAGGTGGGTGGTACCATCCCTATTAAAGGTGGTTTGAGGTGGAGATTGGAGGTGGGTGGTACCGTCCCTATTAAAGGTGGTTTGAGGTGGTGATTGGAGGTGGGTGGTACCATCCCTATTAAAGGTGGTTTGAGGCGGAGATTGGAGGTGGGTGGTACCATCCCTATTAAAGGTGGTTGGAGGTGGTGATTGGAGGTGGGTGGTACCATCCCTATTAAAGGTGGTTGGAGGTGGAGATTGGAGGTGGGTGGTACCATCCCTATTAAAGGTGGTTGGAGGTGGAGATTGGAGGTGGGTGGTACCATCCCTATTAAAGGTGGTTTGAGGTGGAGATTGGAGGTGGGTGGTACCATCCCTATTAAAGGTGGTTTGAGGTGGAGATTCGAGGTGGGTGGTACCATCCCTATTAAAGGTGGTTTGAGGCGGAGATTCGAGATGGGTGGTACCATCCCTATTAAGGGTGGTTTGAGGTAGAGACTGGAGGTGGGTGGTTCTATTCCTATCAAGGGTGGTTCGAGTTGGAGTTTTAAATTGGTTGGTTCCATCCCTATTCAGGGTTGTTTGTTGTAGAGATCGGAGGTAGGTGATACTATTTATATTTAGGGTGATTTGAGGAGATTGGAAGTTTAAGTTGTGATCAGAGGTGAGTGGTGCTATCCCTTTTCAGGATGGTTTGAGATTAAGTTCCATGGCGGGTGATTCTATTTATATCCTGGGTAGTTTGAGGTGTAGATTGTATGTGGGCGATTCTATTTATATTCTGGGTAGTTTGAGGTGTAGATTGTATGTGGGCGATTTTATTTATATTCTGGGTAGTTTGAGGTGATGATCCAAGGTAGGTGGTTCCATCCCTTAAATGATTGTTTAGGATTTTGAAAAAATATTATGTATATATCTGTATACTCACTGTAAAATACTTTAGCATTTCTGACATCTCATGAGCAAATTTATTCAAACAATTCTGAAAAATAAAGAACATTAGACAATTTAATGGCAATTTTAGCCTCAAACACAAATTCAGTCAAGGAATAGTCATTTTCAAAAGTGGACATTTGACTGTTTACTTCACCTGTATTTACACAGAAGTTAGGATGCTTACGATGCAGAACAAAGTTCATTTCTTTAATAAGCAACTATTTAAAATATTTCAAAGCCATTTTTTAAAATTGATTTACCAAGCCAAAATTTTATCAACATATATTGTTAACCTGTATATAAGGGGAAAAATGGCAAAGCTAAAGCACAATGCACTCCACGATGAATGGCGCTACTGAAGATGTCTTCATATTAGTTTATTAAAGGTCAATATTAGTCAACAATGCTTAAACATTAAGCTATCTGGGTATGATGGTACCACACAGAAACATTATCATACCAATTTACATGCATTTTCAAAAAAATATTTCTGCATATCTCTATGAGTTAAAGACATTTTAAATGCATTCCTAGTTTACCGAGAACAATAGTGGTCAATTAAATTTTTATTCAATTGTTGAAGACAAGCATACAGTAGGGGGAAAGCCTATCACCGAGTAAGGCTAAAAATAGAAAAGCATTACCAATGCAATACTACTGGAAAATGTTGATGGACAAGATCAGGGAGCTAGTTCTAATATGTGTAACATTTAATTACTACAAGAAATGTGCCCCCTGAAGTGGCCATCCTATTGTTTACCCTGTATAGAAACAGTACAGGCTATAGAGGCAAACAAAATACTATGTTTTTATTTCAAATTTGTAGCATTTGTTTATAACTTTGAAATTTCTACCAAAAAATACACAATATACAGTTTACGTCAGGAAATCTTACATGAATATTGATTGGATGGGAAAAGAAACCTATTTAAATTTAGTTTAAATCTAGTAGTATACCTGGTGGTTCAGGAGTTATTTACCTTGCTCTCATTTGGGAACATAACATTACTAATATGGATTGACCAAGATTTCAATGGTGGGTGTTACCGATGAAGCAGAAGACACTTACTCTTCTGGAACACTTGGTCTATTTCCCTTTTATTTCTTCGAGGTTGTTGGACTATTGTTTTCTTCTGTTCATATTTACCCTTATTTCATTGATTTTGAGTTTGGATTATAATTTTGTTATCTTGTCAGAATCAAGGTAACAAAAATGGTTTGTTAAAGTCCTTACATTTGTTATGTTAAAAGATCCTTAAAACTATTTAGATATTTTTCTACAACATTCCTTAAAAATTTTTTAATGGTGCATCACCTAGCACTTTCAAGGTAAACATAAGAACTATTTAGAGCAATACTCCCATTAGTTCTAATTAAATACTTAGTAGCAATACTTGTTCTTGTTTCTTATTTATAGAGATCTGCAGTTATTTTTCAGAAATTTGAGCATAAATTTGAGAGAAAGAAAAAAAAAAACAAAAAAAACAAAAAACTGAAGAACTTTCAACATGAAAGTCTGAGCCAAAATACGGAAAAGTTTTCTGCAATTCCAAGTAAGGTAATGGTTTATTTACAAAACAATTCAAATTCCATTCAGAGCCTTTACCCATAGATGTTCCATGCACCTGTTTCAAACTGGTGACATCTTTGAGAAAGAGACAGACAGAAGTGACAGACAAATGACAAATATTCTGCTACAATACCATCCTGGCTAAAAAAGTCTTTATAACCAATTAGAATTTAAAGGAATCCTTAGGTAAACTTTCAGAAATATCTTAGCAACTATGCAGCATGGGATGGGAGAATATAATGTGTTATTACTAAGCAAGTGTTAGCCAATTATTTTCTAAAAGAGTCCATTACTGATACCTCTGTGTGATATATCAACCCATCTGTAATATTTAAGCTTCACAGAGGCTGAGTGTTAAATTTGAAAAAAAATCTTATTCAAAGAGTTAGGTCTAGATATGAGACAAATGAAAACAATTGTTAGATCACAGCATTATTTCTGTATCCTACAAGACCAGCTGATCATTTGTAACACAACAGGCATACAGCACATTAGTGATGAGAGAGGTCTATCGAGAGATTGTGTTTCCTAGGAAACAAGTGCAAATATCTACAATACTTAATGTTTGTGTCAATAAAAGAGATAAAAAGCAAGCCAAACAAACTCAAGATGCATGGTACAAGATTAATGTACAATTCATTAGAAAATAAACAAGGGAAATTTGATAAATATCCACCGATACAAAGAATTGAACAATTTACGAATCAACATTTTGCCAAAATGTAGAAGAGATTATTCATAATTGTTTTGTGAAAATGTAATTAAGAAATTTATTCTATCAATATCTGAATATCAGATATTGAATCAAAACCAAACAATAATCATTTAATTTATAGCACATTGTATAACTAATATAAATGAATGAAAAAATTTGAGAGATTTCCCTTATTTAGACAAGACAGATTGTTGTACACATGACATTCTAAAAACACAAGTTTTGGTGCAATGTGGAGCTAGAACTGAACTAGCAGCCTGTCTGTACTTACACACACTTTCGAATCATCCTGCATTAAGAAAGCAGGGAATATGTCAAAGGTTTTTGTGTACAGTATAACTGTAGGTCACGGTGTCAAGGTCAAGGTCGGTAGAAAGAGGTCACAGCATGTATATAATTGAGTTTTTTTTTTAGGTCAAAATTGGTTGAAAGAGGTTGCAATTTCTGGGATACACAAGTCTGAGCTACCACTGCATAATCCAAAGGGCTAAGCCTTCATTTCAGTTCCATAGGGAGCCCTGTTTTACAGATGGCGAAGGAGAAGTGAAAAGACCAGTCTGACTTCTGACACTTTATCAACAGTAAACATGGTACAATACTATATATGATAAACCAACTTTATCAAATCTGAATTCAATAGGTGTTTTGCGTGTTTGTTTCAATATTACATGAAGGTCAATCACAGTTACTTAAAAGCTTGAAAAGCTTCATATACAGGTAACCCAGTAACTGAAGTCAAACATATCAGTGATCTCCATATGGAATTAAACTCTCATAAAAATAATTCCACTAAACAGCAATAAACAGATTTATGATGTTTCAATTCACAACAACTGTTTTTCACAATTGTGCTTTTATTACTAAATTTGAAGGAGTAAATTGCACATGAAAGAGACACAGCAGATCCCTGTGTTAACATGAAGCCAAAATTTAACTGTCAAATTGAATTATTGTCCATTCTTATCACTAGGGTCATATGTATTCAGCAATAATCCCAGGGATGAGCTTTAACCTTAATCTTTCAATATGTTTATCATATATCTGATTATGCCTAGCATAGCTTAGCTACAACTTGTAAATAACACAAAAAAACCAAGAAATCAAGATGTTGATGTTTCAATTACAGACACCTGTTATTTAAACTTCTAGTATCTGTATATACACATGCTATTTAAAGAGTATTAATGATTTGTATGTAACTAGATGTGGGAAATTATAAACATGGAATCTGTATTGACACCTCCTATTTACACTCATGGTATAAATATAGACAGGTGTATTAATGATTTGTATGTAACTAGATGTGGGAAATTATAAACATGGAATCTGTATTGACACCTCCTATTTACACTCATGGTATAAATATAGACAGGTGTATTAATGGTTTGTACGTAACTAGATGTGGAAAATTATAAACATGGAATCTGTATATAGACACCTCCTATTTACACTCATGGTATAAATATAGACAGGTGTATTAATGATTTGTACTTATCAAGACGTGACTAATTATATTCCCCACAAATATATATATAGATACATGCTATTTATAATTTTCCTACAAAAGTCCTTGTCACACACGTTTTGTGGAATACATTTCTAGCACACTCACTGAAGTTGAAAATAATGCTGTGATTTGTATGATAATCCAGTTAACCTTAATCTAACAAAATGACAAATAATTCAAATCAAACATTCATCAGAAATTACACACATAAAAAGTCTAATTTGAAAATGCAATAATTTTTCTGTTAAATCAGGAAAAAAGAAACTAAGTGATATCAAAGAATTACTAAATTTTACATTATGCAGTGTAGTTTTGGATCAAATAAAAAAAATATGACAAAAATCTCTCCCCTCTCCACCCCCTAAAATATTTTTCATTTACTTACCACAATCAGATCATCATCTTTGAAATAAGAGGCCAGGTCTCGTATCCCAATCACAAAGTCACTGAAAAAAGACCAAGTAAAACATGAAAATGTTGAGAACGATATCCATATACCATATTTATTCCATTAAAATAGTGTAATGATGAGTCTTTAATGGTGAATGGTTCTGCTGTGACATAACAAGGATCTTAATTGCTGCCAAGTTTTAGCTGTTCCCCTGACAAGGTTAACTACATCATGTAAGATGAGGACTTCACTCAATATCACTGGATACCTAACAGTTAATAAATGTTGTCCAAAATTGTGTGGTTATGTAAATATAAGTAATAAAGTGTTCTTTTTTAAATAAAGTTATAGTTGATATAGATAGTACCGAGATCTTACAGCAGATATTCCATTAAATCCTAATAAATTTAAGGGAATAAGTCGAGTCAATAGTAATTATAGTGGAAACAATTTAATGTCATTTTGGTTAATTTCACTTTCTGGTTAATATCATGTTTTCTTGAAACACCAATTTTTTTTTCCCTAAATATTCTATGTTTATATACAGCCAATCACATGAAGGAAACACCTTATTGTTTAAATAACACCTAGAGGAAACTATTATTCTTAGATAAATGAGCAGGGTGATATAATTATAGGATTTCGACCAGGGTTATATAATTATAGGATTTCGACCTGGGTTATATAATTATAGGATTTTGACCAGGGTGATATAATAATAGGATTTCGACCAGGGTTATATAACTATAGGATTTTGACCAGGGTTATATAACTATAGGATTTCAACCAGGGTGATATAATAATAGGATTTCGACCAGGGTGATATAATAATAGGATTTCGACCAGGGTTATATAATTCTAGGATTTTGACCAGGGTTATATAATTATATTATTCTGGCCAGGGTTATATAATTTTAGGATTTCAACCAGGGATATATAATCATAGGATTCTGGCGAGGATTTTATCATGATAGGATTTCGACCAGGGTTATATAATTATAGGATTTCGACCAGGGTTATATAATTATATTATTCTGGCCAGGGTTATATAATTTTAGGATTTCAACCAGGGATATATAATCATAGGATTCTGGCGAGGATTTTATCATGATTTTCGACCAGGGTTATAAAATTATAGGATTTCGACCAGGGTTATAAAATTATAGGATTTCGACCAGGGATATATAATCATAGGATTCTGGCGAGGATTTTATCATGATAGGATTTCGACCAGGGTTATATAATTATAGGATTTCGACCAGGGTTATATAATTATAGGATTTTGATCAGGTTTATGTAATTATAGGATTTCACAGGATTTGCTTTTTCATGTGTGGTTATGAAATGAGTCTGAGAATATTTTATTTTAGAATCTGGTAAACCAAACTGGAAATATTGTGTTAAATTTAGTAAGTGACAAATAAAATGAAAACAAACTTCAGTTCTTTTTTATAAAAATTACTTCTTCAGCAACTATTGCAGAGAACCTTTTTTTTCCTTTGTGACATAAGAAGTACTGTTAGTTCTTCATCTCTGATCTCTTTTGTGGTGTCATGTGGGTTTGAGTCATCATGTGATCATCTGATCCTGATGTCACAACAGGTTATATCACACAAGCTAATACACATTGGTTTAAATAATCACTAAATGAAACAGCAATCCTAGATAGATAGGCACACACAGCATCGTAGAAACGTGAACTAAGTCTTATGGACAAGTGCAGAGGCAATATTCATAAAATCATACCCAGAACTATTTATCTTCTGATCAAAATCTATTGAGAGGATGACCAATTGGGGGGGTTTATGAGATAGGTTGGTTGGTTGACAGGTTTTCTGTCTCTCTGACTCCTGCTGTGTCTGGGTATGAGATATCTTGCACGAAAGCTTTAAATTTGTAAAGTAGTCAACAGTGACCTTTGACCTTAAATATTGACCACTGGCTACCAAAACGTCACCAGGTTTAGACCTAGGTGGAAGGATGCTATGGTATGGATGTGAAGTAACTCTGTCCATTGGTTTGATCGTGAGATCTCTTCACTATAAGGTTATCATGTACCAAGTGATTATTACATATCTCATCCCACTCCCATCCCCATATGTGAGGGGTACAATTATGATTTTGGGTGTTTACATGGTGGAAATGTTACAGGAATTTTGCTGAAAAAAGTAAAGGTGAAACACTCTTTAATTAATGAGCAGAAGTTAAACCAGAATGCAGTAATCAATGGGAAATGTGATTCTTTTTTAAAGTAAAATCAAACCTGCTTGCTCTTTTAAAAGACTTGCCAGTCTCTATCATCGAAGTGCATAGCTTCACCATCTGAAACAAAGAATGATACAAGAGTTGCAGTGACAAAGAATGATCTACAAGATTTCTCAATGCAAACTTAAAAAAAAAATCTAAAATGACCTTGATAACAACTTTTCTAATATTTTAGGTCCTATTATGATATTAATTAAATGATTACCAGCCCCAGTCCCCCTTCTGCCATACTTAGTAATGAATCAGTCATGTCAAGCACTTTACCTATATGGCGGACATGAGTAACACACATTGCATCAGTGAGGGATCTGCCTGGTGATATTTCTGAGAACTTCTTTTAAGATTTTAAGAATTCTTTGAAGTCAAGACAACTGAGACACAAGTATTCTAGTGAAGGGTATTACAATTGTCAACTCTAGCAGTGTGACCATATAAGTACCAGCAAGCACTTGAAATATTGTCATTATTCCAAGGACATTCAAAATGACAGCCATATGTAATAAGATAGGCAGATCCAAACACAACTTCAGTGAGAGATAATATGATTACATCAACAAAATTCAACAAAACTATTATAAAGCTGTAGAAGGATACAAGGATAGTAAAAGAGACATAACAGACAAAAAAACCCAAACTAAGTGGATGTGTACAATGTAAATCAGTGAGTGATGAAAACAATTGTTATGCTTCAGAAATTGCAATAGTAAATGTGTAAGTTGCCCACAGTTGTTGATATTGTAGATATTATTCAAACCTAAATGATGATCATGATAATAATAGGGTGTAGGAATGGGGCCTTTCAAGTCTTAGATGAAACTTTTATTTAAAATTATCTAAACTTAAAAGAGACAGGGTTTAAATGACACACAATTTTTTTTAATGATGCAGCTGACATTCACCTGATCATGTAAGCAGTCACGTGAATTGATCCGTTTAAGATATTTTGATTTCAGATTTGTCAATGGTCAATGAAAATTGCAAATGAAAAAGAGGCCCAGAGGGCCTGTATCGCTTACCTGGATCTTTATGACCAACATTACTATATCTGTGCATATGTTCCACGTTTAACACATTTGACCCTTGTGACCTTGACTATGGGTCAAGGTCATTTCTTTTACTTTCTTGAACTTCATTAAAGGAACATACTGGCAAGATATATTGATTCTAGGCTTTTCGATATTTCAGAAGAAAATGTTTAAACGTTTTAACACATTTGACTCCAGTGACCTTGAAGATTGGTCAAGGTCATTTCTTTTAGCAAACTTTGTAGGACACCATAAAAGGAACATAGTAGCCTAATATAATGATACTAGGCCTTTCGGTATTTTGGAAGAAGTTATTTAAATGTTTTAACACATTTGACCTTTGTGACCTTGAATATGGGTCAAGGTTATTTTTTTTGGCAAAATTTGTTTGGCTTCATCAAAGGAACCTTCCAGCCAAATATAATGATTCTAGGCCTCCTGGTATTTTGAAAGAAGTCGGCTAAAGGTTTAACACATTTGACCTCTGTGACCTTGAATATGGGTCAAGGTTATTTCTTTTTGCAAACTTTGTTTGCCTTCATCAAAGGAACCTTCCAGCTAAATATGATAACTCTACGCCTTTCAGTGTTTCAGAAAAAGTTGTTTAAATGAAAAGTTGACGGACACCAGACGGAAGGACGATGGATGACAGACAACAGACCGACGACGGATGCTGCGCTATGGCATAAGCTCACCTAGCCAAAGGGCCAGGTGAGCTAAAAATCTTTAATATAATTTCACTTACAATCATCAGTGTTGTCCTGACTTACATCCCAAATATCACTAATACATATTTACTACCTCTAAAAACTTACCCTTTCTAGCCGTGCTTCTAGGATCTCCAAGTCGTTCTCGGATCCTTCCAAGGAGGTCCTGAAAACACAAACAAATAACAACATTACAACTAAGCCTAAATAGAGGCATTGTGTTGATAATGAGTCATACTTAATTTGGTGGGCTATAAAATGTGTGCTTGTTTCAGGTGCTGATCATGAGTTGAGAAGAACTTAACTGGCGGTTATTTGATCTAAAATGTATATGTACATGTTTCAATCACAAATTCATTGTAGTTTTCAGTCTATTATTATGCAACTTTAAGTTCCTGTTTATCATAATTTTGGGGAAAAAAAATGTAGCCAATGATAAGAAGGCAATATGACTAATCAGTCCCATGTATCAATGTTTCTTGGGTCATCAGTGGGCGAGATATTAATTCTGTTTTAAAGTTCTACAGTGTGTATTTTATTGTGCATTTGTTGAAAATAAATTAAATAATCATTTTCATCATTACTGATATTACGTGGTATGTATACGTGTACTAATGTACAACTGTTTCTATTGATGAAACCTATACCTCTGTTTATAACAATGTACAGTTACCCTACACCTGTTACCCTATACCCACCACATTACACCCTTATAATATAAAATATTGAAGTATTGTATACAAAGTACTTAAACAGCATAACTTTTCTTCCTTTTTTGGTCAATGGTCGGGCCAAAATCAAATACTGTCTAAAGTTTTAAAGTTAAAGCTAAATTAAATGCTATAATTTCAGGGTGAACCCGGTGATGACAAATATTTTGATGATCAGAGTATAAAAATAATCTTGGGTAAGTGTTTTCATACTACAGTACAGTATCTAGG
Source organism: Ylistrum balloti (assembly GCF_031769215.1). Lineage (NCBI taxonomy): Eukaryota > Metazoa > Mollusca > Bivalvia > Pectinida > Pectinidae > Ylistrum > Ylistrum balloti. Next base: position 230,623 of record NW_026782069.1, on the reverse strand, counting down.
AATATCCAGCAGCTATATATTATTGGGCTGATAAAGCCCCCATCAACAACTACCATTGTAAATAAATTTTACAATCTAGTGTAAAATCCTTTATAATACACAGGTTTACCTACAACCAGGAAGCCAGAACAACTTGTTTCCTATTTAAAATCCTTGTAGCTCTGAATCAGTGACTTAAAGGTCATGATTAACACTCTATGTCACAATGGAACCTGTCTGTGTCTTGTCTGTAATCTATAAGTATCGGGTGTAGGGTAACGGATGTAGGGTAACGGGTGTAGGGTAATGGGTGTAAGGTAATGGGTGTAGGGTAATGGGTGTAGGGTAACGGATGTAGGGTAACGGGTGTAGGGTAATGGGTGTAAGGTAATGGGTGTAGGGTAATGGGTGTGGGGTAACGGGTGTAGGGTAACGGATGTAGGGTAACCGGTGTAGGGTAATGGGTGTAAGGTAATGGGTGTAAGGTAATGGGTGTAGGGTAATGGGTGTGGGGTAACGGGTGTAGGGTAATGGGTGTAGGGTAACAGGTGTAGGGTAATGGGTGTAGGGTAATGGGTGTAAGGTAATTGGTGTAAGGTAACAGGTGTAGGGTAATGGGTGTAAGGTAACAGATGTAGGGTAATGGGTGTAGGGTAATAGGTGTAGGGTAATGGGTGTAGGGTAATAGGTGTAGGGTAATGGGTGTAGGGTAATTGGTGTAGGGTAACAGGTGTAGGGTAATGGGTGTGGGGTAATGGGTGTAGGGTAATGGGTGTAGGGTAATGGGTGTAGGGTAACGGATGTAGGGTAACGGGTGTAGGGTAATGGGTGTAAGGTAATGGGTGTAGGGTAATGGGTGTAGGGTAACGGGTGTAGGGTAATGGGTGTGGGGTATGGGTGTATGGTAACAGGTGTAGGGTAATGGGTGGGGTGTAAGGTAATGGGTGTAGGTGTAGGGAAATGGGTGTAAGGTAATTGGTGTAGGGTAATGGGTGTAGGGTAACATGTGTAGGGTAATGGGTGTAGGGTAACAGGTGTAGGGTAATGGGTGTAGGGTAATGCGTGTAGGGTAATGGGTGTGGGGTAACAGTTGTAGGGTATTGGGTGTAGGGTAATGGGTGTAAGGTAACAGGTGTAAGGTAATGGGTGTAGGATGGGTGTAGGGTAATGGGTGTAGGGTAACAGGTGTAAGGTAATGGGTGTAGGATGGGTGTAGGGTAATGGGTGTAAGGTAACAGGTGTAAGGTAATGGGTGTAGGGTAATGGATGTAGGTTCACATGTGTAGGGTAATGGGTGTGGGGTAACAGGTGTAAGGTAATGGGTGTAGGGTAATGGGTGTAGGGTAACGGATGTAGGGTAACGGGTGTAGGGTAACAGGTGTTAGGTAATGGGTGTAAGGTAATGGGTGTAGGGTAATTTGTGTAAGGTTATGGGTGTAGGGTTATGGGTGTAGGGTTATGGGTGTATGGTATTGGGTGTGGGGTAATAGATGTAGGGAAATGGGTGTAAGGTAATTGGTGTAGGGTAATGGGTGTAGGGTAACATGTGTAGGGTAATGGGTGTAGGGTAATGGGTGTGGGGTAACAGGTGTAAGGTAATGGGTGTAGGGTAATGGGTGTGGGGTAACAGGTGTAAGGTAATGGGTGTAGGGTAATGGGTGTTGAGTAATGGGTGTAGGGTAATGGGTGTGGGGTAACAGGTGTAAGGTAATGGTTGTAGGGTAATGGGGTGTGGTGTAACAGGTGTAGGGTAATGGGTGTGGGGTAATGGGTGCAGGGTAATGGGTGTTAGGTAATGGGTGTAGGGTAATGGGTGTGGGGTAACAGGTGTAGGGTAATGGGTGTGGGATACTGGGTGTAGGGTAATGGATGTAGGGTAACAGGTGTGGGATAACGGGTGTAGGGTAATGGGGGTGGGTTAACAGGTGTAGAGTAATGGGGTAACTGGGAGTGTAAATGAGTATAGGGTAACAGGTGTAGGTTATTGGTGTAAGGTTATGAGTGTAGGGTAACTGGAAGTGTAGGGTAACAGGTGTAGGGTTATGAGTGTAGGGTAATTGGTGTAGGGTAATGAGAGTAGGGTAAAGAGTGTTGTGACAATGTTATTACTGACAAAGTGATTCCACAGCCCCATGTCAGTCACTATCAACATCTCTTGATCATGTATTTGAATATTTCAGGGAAAATATTGGAATAAACCCTTTCTACAAAGTTTACGGCTCAAATTTAAGTAATTACTTGGGTTATTTTTTGTATTTTACATAAATGTGCAATCCTACACACTTCCTTGTTTTTCTTCAGCTGTATTTATTGCGGACTTAAGTTACAAAAATTTAGTGATTGAAAAATGAAGTTTTGCTTTCATACAGGCTGCATTATATTGTCCATTTTATTTATAAGTTTGATTTTAAAGCTTGCATTTGGAATGATTCCAATTTCACACACATATAAATACCATTCTACTACTTATAACGTAGGATGAAAATATACTGGCTTTTCCACAAAACTTGAAACTGAATGTTTGGAATGCATCAATCGTTAATACGCAGAAGGATTAAGGTAGAAAAGCCAACACAGTTCATTATGACATGGATGGATATGAGATTCCTTTACTTATCAGCTGGATACCCAGGAGTCTGTAGGGTGACTGAGTTGGGCAAATATGAGGGGCCTTTACTCTTCAGCTGGGTACCCAGAAGTATGTAGGCTGAGTTGGGAGTTTATATTAATACCATCAACAATAGGATTTCCAACATCAACATTACAGAACAGGGAATATAAAACACATTGCTACTGAATGCCTGACAGGAATCAATTCCAGGCAGGACCTTCCTTCGACAATATCAGAAATCAAATCACAAATCTGAAAGGTACATATTACCGTAAATTTGCGGGTATAGTGCACACTCTGGTATAATGCGCAGGTACTTTCTTGGAGTCAGATTAAAAAAAAACAAATTTCCACAGAAAGATTAATTGATAACTGGTACCGTGATGAAACAGTTGTGGTTTGATCCATTGATAATGAGGAAACCACAATCATCCTGACCCTAACATATTTAATTACCTTATGTAAACAAATTCACACAGGTGCCTGACTTAACAAGCATGAAAGGCTTGGCTAATTGGATAATTAACTGTTCTAAACAGGTAACACATTGAGTATGAGGAAATTGATGACACTCGGCATGGGCTAAACGCCTGCTATTGGTCAGAAAACAATGTTGTTTTAACTGTCTGCAAATTTTCAATCCTACTTTGTCCCCATATCTGTACCTACCGTGGTATTCGAAGGTACTTAATTATAGATTGTATACACCGACTTTGACATGGGGAAACAGCGAACATTGTTTGCAGCGAAAGAAAAACTGGACGTCGTTGAGTACGCTGAGAGACTTGGGTTTCGTGCCGCCGGTCGCCACTTCGAGATTTGAGAGTCAAATATCAGGGCATGGAAGAAAAAAAGGAATGTCTAAAGTCCCAACCACTGTCCAGAAGGGCTGACAGAAGTGCCACAGCGAAACACCCAGAGATGGAGAGAGCTGTCCAACTTTGTATGCGATCGCTGTCAGTACAACAGAACTGTGCCTGCAGGTCATGAAGACTACGAAGACCGACACTGCTTACTTTCTATCTACTTTCAGACACTACGAGGCCTATAGCTGCGACCAATAGTAAGACTGTGACTATTCGAGAAACGAAAAAAAAATTATATTCATCATAATGCTAGCCGGTATGGCCGATGATTAAAACATTGGAAATTTATTCTATTTTCTTTTATCTCCAAACTGTCGTAAATGACCGACGACTCTTACATATAACTTTTTGAAGGGAGGTAATCCAATATGGCGTACGCAGAACTCGGGAATGATAACCCCAAGAATGGCATGTTCCTACATATAATGTGCACCCCATTCTCAACACGACAGTTTTAGCTTGAAAAAGTGTGCACTATACGTGGAAATTTACGGTATATATATATATGTTTACATTACGTCATAATGTTGTTACCAAGACATTAAAGTAATCGCCTGAAGATAGCCGAGACATGGCCTGAAAACGTTAGCGATAATCAAGTTTATTTGCCTTGTTGGCCTTTTATGTTTACATATTTAAACGATACACAATGTTCTCATCTAATTGAACTATATATTTATATATGAAACAGATATATCCCTTCCCTCTGGGCCTTTTGGTTTTTGAGAAGAGGTTGTTTTAAATATTTTGACATATTTCACCCTTGTGTCCTTGAAAGTGGATCAATGTCATTAATTTTAACAAACTTAGTAACCCCTCATGCAGGCATGCTACAAGCCCAATATCTCTAACTCTTTTGACATATTTGACACCGGTGACCTTGAAAGTATATCAAGGTCAATAATATGAACAAGCTTGGTAGCCCTTCATGCCAGCATGTTAGAGTCCCAGTATCAGCACTCTAAGCCTTTTGGTTATTGAGAAGAAGTTGAAAATGTCAATTGTTTATGACGGACAACACATGACAGACACTGCCAGACAAAAGGCGATCACAATAGGTCACTTGAGATTTCATTTCAGGTGACCTAAAAACTGTATATCTGCATCTTGCATCTGATGCATCAACACAAGAAATTAGAAAGTAACTCCTTTTTATAGCTGGGTCTGGGAAGGGAGACAAATCAGTACAGCATCAGATCTGACAACTTCAGGTAAAGATTCTGTAGCATACATATGTATTTAACCTCCTATATGTTGTCTAGTGAAGATTTATCATCATGGGAACAGCAAATGAAGCTTGTGACTACCTCATAATTAATGACACAGGGGAAGTCCATCACTTGCCATCCAGAGCAATAAAGGTGAAATATTTGCACATGGGGCAAGAAGCCTAGCAATCTATCCCATGCAAGGAAACCTTTATTACAGTGAGACAAAAATCTTAATTAAGTTTCAAATCTGACTATAAGTAAACCTATCAGAGTTAATCATCAGACAAATACTTTACAGTTCAAACTGAAAATTGATCATGACCCTGCTTTGAAAGTAAGATTCGCAAGACTTATCAAAGCATAGTCCTATTACTCATTCCAGAAATTACAAACACCTATGTAAAGTGTTAAATCATGTTTATAGTATTTCACAACATTTAGATGCATTTTCATATTTATTAATTTTTCAAATTTTGAAGTTTTACAAGTAGAGAAAATACCATTTCCCTCTAAAAGCAGCATGGGTTGCAGATGTACAGAGGCAGGAATGGATGTCTGTTTGGTTAGTTTTTTCCCTTTTAACAGCTGGTAGTTCATTGCTTTTGCCCTCAATTTCCTATAACATCCCAAACATTGATTCAAATGTGTTTGTTGACTTTTAAATATTCATGACATTAAATTAAGTTCATTCATTCCCTCTCCAGCCCTGCTAGATACCTGCATGTCTACCTATATTGGACACATAGATACATGAACTGTGTCTCTCCAATATAACTATAGGTACTATATGTATATGTAACAGAGGTCATTATTCATTTCATCTTTACTAGGGTTAGAACCCAGGGCCCCTGGCTTACTACTCTGATGCTCAACTGATCAAGCTAATGAGAGGTTCTTTCTAGCTGAGTGGTATATTGCAGCTAGTATTTACCTGGGTTACATACTTTCCCTACAGAAAATAACTTGTACTTGAGTTTCCAAGGGTTAAAGCAATGTTTGCTGGAACAATGCTAAGTATTATTCCCAAGTCCCTACATTGGGACCAATATAGCAGAGGTCAATATTTATTTCAATGCCTCTGCTAGGATTTGAACCCGGGACCCTGACTTACTAGTATGATACTCAACCAATTGAGCTAAAGAGTTCTCCTTAGCCAGTGGTATGTTGTGACTAGTATTTTACCAGCGTTACATATCTGTAAACATCTAACTTGTATAGAATTATACAGCCATCTGTAATCATATTATGATTAAGTAGTTAATATCTACATAGAGCTGTAATGATTGATATAATTATCGACATTCATGATGTATTTATGTTGTTCAATTTCCATTATAACATTATCAAAGTATGTATGGAACACAGCCAAATAAGTCGTGATGTTACCAACTCTTAATACTGTAGTAGATTGTATGATTAAATGGCGATAGTGGTTATGATCACATTACAAACATCAAAGAAGTTATTTAGGTATTACTCATTCCGTAATTCTGGTAGGGAACGTATAACTAAATGAATATATAAAAATAATTTTCAATCCCACATCTTTGAAACTAAAGAGATAACATAATGAAGGTCAATTTAGAGAGAATTAAAAGTCACGACAGCTGGCAGTAGCAACCGATGCTGATCGGGGCACCTGCAACACAACATAGCATCTCACCTGAACTTCGGCGAATCCTTGAGACATTCTCTGAAGTCAATAGTGGGTCTCATTATTAACAATTGAAACGATTAGTTGAGTGTAAAATGTGTCTCTAAATGGGTCTTCATTTCCAGATTATCGATAATACTAAACTCTGTAAGTTCATCTATTGACGCCTACTTCCATTTTAGTTTATTTTCAATGACGTAGGGGGCGCTGCTAAAATCAAGAGAAAAAAATCGTAATATATTTTGAAGAATAATTTGTGGCTGCTAATAAAATATCTTTTATTTTGACAAAATATCGTTAAAATAGACAGTAACCTTAAGATAATGAATTAATCGCGAATGTCAGTTTGGAGGCTATATACGTTCGGTAGATCTTTGATGAATTCATAACGATTAAGAAAACGTCCGAGAGCTTTCGAGAGTTATTCCAAATTTGGTCGTCGGCCTTCCTCCATCTTAATCAAGACGTCTGTGAACCGGCTTTGGAACGTAACAAGGTATTTTGGGCTCGTTAACATTTATTATTATCGAAGATAATAATTACAGCACACAATATAACAGTATAATAATTGTTTCAGCTTATTCATATGTGGAAAAATGCTTTTTGAAGCAACTGTCATTTAACTCATATGCAATGTTGATAGTCTGTGACCTTGAGGAGAACCTCAAGTGTCCGACCTTGTCATTCGGTCACCTGCACTCGGCTTCATGACTGAAGTGTGATCACTCGCAAGAAGACACGGTTGCACCAAAAACGTCTACAAACAAGTAAGATTATAAATCCTGAAAAGATGTCATTGCAAAATTGATAGAAAAGATAACGTTAGCAATATTATGACTTTTTCAAAAACAAAGTTGGGTTTGAAAGGATGCTCCGGAACTCCATCACACCCTTTTATATTTCCTCTCTGAGGATTAGATCTTGAACACTTTGGTGAGTCATAAGTGCTTTTCCAAAATATACGAAAATTGCATTTTTTGTTTTTTTTTCTCGTTTACATACTGAACTAACACTGAATCACTGAAATTTTACCATAGTAGTCAGTATTCTGACTTGTTGAGATGACGGATGTTTTTTGAGATCAATCAGTGTTTGGGGACCCGGTCATTATGATGGGAAATGTAGTAATTCTTACAATACATGGACACAACATTTTCATCGCAGAAATATTCATTGAAGTGGCATTTTTGTATGTTTTTGTCATTTGTTGAAAATACAGTCTTTGAAATTTTCTATGAAAACAATTTGTCAAGCCAGCAGTACATACTGTACCCTGAATGCCAGCATTATCAGTTTTGTCGGTAAAATTGACACAAAAGGATACATAATGCACCAGAAAAATCATAATAATGTAGTACTAGTCATAGTAAACCAGTACCACTCATCAATTTTGCCAGAAACAACAATTAAACCATTTGTCACAAAATCACAGGTTAATACATTCTTAAAATAGATTCACTTTCTGGTGCATGATTTTGTTGCTGTCCAATGGATTGCAATGCATAATCTGGTTTATTTAATTCAAAACTGTTATCAAAGTATACAATATGTATTTGACCTTTTTTTAATCTGGTTTAGATATTATATGTGTCTTGTCTCCTTTTGTGTGTTTTGATTTTTTAAAAAGCATTTTATGACATCTACCAGACATGTGTACAGCAGTGAAAAATCATCTGTATATTGTAAGCCAAAGATGTATTGGTTTTATCGCAAACCTGTTCAATGTAATTTTAATGAAGCAAAACATTGCAGAGTCAAGTGCTAGATCATACAGGGTTTGACATTTGAGTTATTTGATTGTCCAAGATTACCAGACTGTCAAGATATGCAACAAAGCAAAATAGGATCACTTGCTCACAAATTAATGAAATTGCATGTTTCAACTGTTACAACAGCAAAACTGTGGATCATGATGAATGAAATTTCAATCTTGAACCCCAACATAACAGCTTCTGATTTAAGAGGCTTTATTGGAACTTCCTTATGCCATATCAAGCTCTCAATAGATCTGCCATGTATCTCTATACTGAAACCACGATTCAATTCTTTTAAATTTGATACATCCCTATTGGAATTTAGAAGTGTAAATACAAAGAGAAAAAAGTTAATCAACCATTTAATTTTAATATAACACAAACTCAGAATTAAGTTGAAATCAACAAATAATATGAATTTTTGAAAATTATGATGAAACAAGCTCAACTTAAACTGACCAACTACAACATGACTTAGAGTAATTTTATTCTGAACTGAAAATCCAGGAATCCTGGCTGGATAAAGTGGATTTACCTGTCACAGCTGGTTTTTGGAGACTGTTTTTCTTATTCCAGTTCAATGTGGTTTACAGTAATCACTCAACTTATATGTTTCCCCATATTGATAATTTGTCCACTGCTGTACACCCTTTGGCGCATGTATGTAAATTTCATATATAGATGGAGGCCTGTCAGTAAAAATCTTTGTCAACTCATAGTGTTAATATAGTGTCAACAATAGTTATTAAAAAAAAATATTATTATTTTTAGCTCACCTGGCCCAAAGAACTTTTCATTTAAACAACTTCTTCTGAAATACTGAAAGATGTAGTTATCATATTTGGCTGGAAGGTTCCTTTGATGAAGTCCAACAAAATTTGCAAAAAGAAATAACCTTGACCCATATTCAAGGTCACAGAGGTCAAATGTGTTAAAACCTTAAACGACTTCTTCCAAAATACTGCAAGGTCTAGAATCATTATATATGGCTGGAAGGTTCTTTGATGAAGCTTAACAAAGTTTGCTAAAAGAAATGACCTTGACCCATATTCAAGGTCACAGAGGTCAAATCTGTTAAAAACTTTATGCGACTTCTTCCAAAATACCGGAAGGCCTAGAATCATTATATATGACGGGAAGGTTCCTTTGATGAAACCCAACAAAGTTTGCAAAAAAAAAAAATAACCTTGGGCCATATTTAAGGTCACAGAGGTCAAATGTGTTAAAACCTTTAAATGTCTTCTCCCCAAATACTGGAAGGCCTGGAATCATTATATTAGGCTACTTTGTAGCTTTTATGCTGTCCTACAAAGTTTGCTAGAAGAAATTACCTTGACCAAGGTCACAGGGGTCAAGTGTGTTAAAACATTTAAACAATTTCTTCTGAAATATGGAAAAGCCTAGAATCATTATATTTGGCCAGTATGTTCCTTTTATGAAGTACAAGATATTTTGAAAAAAGAAATGACCTTGAACCATAGTCAAGGTTACAGGGGTGAAATATGTTAAACGTGGAACATATACACAGATATAATACTGTTGGTCATAAAGATCCAGGTGAGCGATACAGGCCCTTTAGGCTTCTTGTTTATGTAACTACAATTGATTGTTATTAACTATCAGAATTTTCAATTAATAAGCTAAATGGGAATTTGTCACCAGATATTTATATTGTCTCCTTGCATGTAAGTCATAAATACCTTGGTAGATAAGATAAGAAGTTTCAGTTTCTGCAGGTGATGATCCTGGGGGAAAGTTCAACAGTCCTTGGAGATGTCATTTCCATTGATTATCATCACTGTATGTTGTGTAACAGAGGGGATTTGAACTGGGACCTTTGGCATACAAGTCTTATGTTTAACTGATACAGTTAAAGAGAAGTTTTATCTAGCAGAGCAGTTTATTGCAACTAGTATTTGTCAGGATTACAGTTGCAATGTAATAATTGTACAACAGCTGTTTAATTCAAATTTCATTTCAGATTCATCATGGCAAACATCAGCAAGGTCCATGCTCGACAGATTTTTGACAGTCGTGGAAACCCAACAGTGGAAGTAGAGGTTACCGTTAATAGTAGGTTCACCACTAGGCTGGCATCTTCACAACATTACAGGATGTTATGAATTATAAATGGTTGATTGCAATCAACTCGGGCATGTTGATTGATACTTATCACAAATTATATCACAGGACTTAGGATATCAATGAAATGGGATAGCTTTATAAAATATGATTCTGGCTGTTGAGTTAGCCAGTTTTTCATTGCAGACAATTTAGCAAAGTCTAGGCCAACTCAAGCATACAGTAGGAAACCCATATCTTATTGTTGTCGCATTTGTGCAGGTGTCACATTACGAAATGTGATGATGCATATGCATCAATGTCTATATGTTTGATAAAATATATACCTGGTGGGCAAGGTCCTAATGCAACATGACCTTAACTGGGCTTACTTCTGAATGTGTAATAAAGTTAAATGACATTGGGCCTTGTTCTTTGTCTATATTTCCAATGTGGCAGTAGGCCTGCTTGTCAAGGGTTTTAGCTTACCTGGCCTGAAGGTTTTTGCCTAAATTTGGTCTGAAGCTTCCTATGGGGAGATAAACCAATTTTGTATACATAGTGGGTCTGGGCCCACTAGAGCCTGAGGGGTCTGGCCCAAAAGGGAAAATTTTGCAAGATCTTTAAAATTCTACTCCTCCTGCAGGAATGGTAGGATTTTGCCAAAATTTGGCATGAAACATTTTTAGGTGAAGGGGAATCAATTTTGAATGAATAGTTGGTCTCAGTCCCTGTTTTACAAAAAGTGCACCTGACCTTCCTAGGGAGGAGAGGTGGGATCTAATGGGGACATATACAAGTATTATTATTGTTACGATCTTAAAGGCCTGTCAACACAAAAAAGGTCATTAGGGCTATCAACTGGTGAAATAAACAGTGATCCAAAATGAAATAGCATCAAATCAAAATAAAAGGTTAAAGACAAATATAAAAAATATGCAAGTGTTTTAAATACTTTTTCCTTTATTTTAATAAATCAATTTCAGTTAACTTAACATTATCAGAATGTCAAAAGATTTAAATTAAGTTGGCAGAGGTTGGTTTTCCATTGAAGGTCAGGTATTCAGGGCAGCTGTACCCAGCGGTGCATCCACAGGTATCTACGAGGCTCTGGAGTTGAGAGACAAGGTCAAAACAGAATACCATGGGAAAGGTACATGTGAAAGTATATTATACTTTAGCTTTCAAAATGCTTTTCAGTCAAACATACTGATGATACAGGTGCTTAAACAATTTATTCATAATAAATCATGGATTAAGTGTTTTGTTTTTTGTACACCTAGCCACCTTACCCAGTAATCACACCCAGTGTGTTTGTCCTTCTGTGCATCCACCCATCCATTCTTAGCAAAAAAACCTGATGAATAAATGAGACATACTTCAAGAGATTTCATTATTTTCTAGACCATATCCTCTTTAAGATCAAATAATATAATTCTTATCAAAATCACTTGGAGGGGGAAGGGGATGAAGGCACAATGTCTCACAATGTCTAGATATGAGTGTTTACTTGAGGCCTCACGAGGGGTAAATCCAGGTAATATCACTAAATAGGAATGAGTCCAACACAGAAGGTTCTCCTTTTTATCCTAATCTAATGACAGTGTTGTTTACATGTTAAGGGAGAGACATCATCAGAACAACAGTAGATAATTGTGATGTTGTGGATCTTTAATGAGAGTGTTGATATTTGAGTATTTAAAATTATTGTATTGTGTGCAAATAATACCTTTTTATTTTTAGGTGTCTCCAAGGCTGTAGACAATGTCAACAACGTTATTGGTCCAGCCCTGGTTGCGGTCAGTATTTGTTGGAATAAGTTTATTTTAATTGTGGCATTTATGTAAATGTTGCTAAATATCAATGTTTTCTAGAGTTTGTTAAGGAAAATAATTTTACAGATTAAAAATTGAGATGTTTAATTTGATGAACAGGTATATGTACATAACAATAATTTGATGAACAGCTATATGTACATAACAATAATTTGATGAACAGGTATATGTACATAACAATAATTTGATGAACAGGTGTATGTACATAACAATATTTTGATGAACAGGTGTATGTACATAACAATATTTTGATGAACAGGTGTATGTACATAACAATATTTTGATGAACAGGTGTATGTACATAACAATAATTTGATGAACAGGTGTATGTACATAACAATATTTTGATGAACAGGTGTATGTACATAACAATATTTTGATGAACAGGTGTATGTACATAACAATATTTTGATGAACAGGTGTATGTACATAACAATAATTTGATGAACAGGTGTATGTACATAACAATATTTTGATGAACAGGTGTATGTACATAACAATATTTTGATGAACAGGTGTATGTACATGACAATAATTTGATGAACAGGTGTATATAACAATATTTTGATGAACAGGTGTATGTACATAACAATAATTTGATGAACAAGTATATGTATATAACAATATTTTGATGAACAGGTATATGTACATAACAATTAAGAATACTGGAGAATCAAACAATATAGGATAATGTGTAAGTTGTCTGTATTAAAAAAGAACTCACTCTGAAGGTGAATGATATCTACTGAAGAGTATGAACTCTGAAGGTGAATGATGTCTACTGAAGAGTATAAACTCTGAAGGTGAATGATATCTACTGAAGAGTATAAACTCTAAAGGTGAATGATGTCTACTGAAGAGTATAAACTCTGAAGGTGAATGATATCTACTGAAGAGTATAAACTCTAAAGGTGAATGATATCTACTGAAGAGTATAAACACTGAAGGTGAATGATATCTACTGAAGAGTATAAACGCTGAAGGTGAATGATGTCTACTGAAGAGTATAAACACTGAAGGTGAATGATATCTACTGAAGAGTATAAACTCTAAAGGTGAATGATATCTACTGAAGAGTATAAACACTGAAGGTGAATGATATCTACTGAAGAGTATAAACTCTGAAGGTGAATAATATCTACTGAAGAGTATAAACTCTGAAGGTGAATGATATCTACTGAAGAGTATAAACTCTGAAGGTGAATGATATCTACTGAAGAGTATAAACACTGAAGGTGAATGATATCTACTGAAGAGTATAAACACTGAAGGTGAATGATATCTACTGAAGAGTATAAACTCTGAAGGTGAATGATATCTACTGAAGAGTATAAACACTGAAGGTGAATGATATCTACTGAAGAGTATAAACTCTGAAGGTGAATGATGTCTACTGAAGAGTATAAAGAGTATAAACTCTGAAGGTGAATGATATCTACCGAAGAGTATAAACACTGAAGGTGAATGATATCTACTGAAGAGTATGAACTCGGAAGGTGAATGATATCTACTGAAGAGTATAAACACTGAAGGTGAATGATGTCTACTGAAGAGTATAAACTCTGAAGGTGAATGATATCTACTGAAGAGTATAAACACTGAAGGTGAATGATATCTACTGAAGAGTATAAACACTGAAGGTGAATGATATCTACTGAAGAGTATAAACTCTGAAGGTGAATGATATCTACTGAAGAGTATAAACACTGAAGGTGAATGATATCTACTGAAGAGTATAAACTCTGAAGGTGAATGATGTCTACTGAAGAGTATAAAGAGTATAAACTCTGAAGGTGAATGATATCTACCGAAGAGTATAAACACTGAAGGTGAATGATATCTACTGAAGAGTATGAACTCTGAAGGTGAATGATATCTACTGAAGAGTATAAACACTGAAGGTGAATGATGTCTACTGAAGAGTATAAACACTGAAGGTGAATGATATCTACTGAAGAGTATAAACTCTGAAGGTGAATGATGTCTACTGAAGAGTATAAACTCTGAAGGTGAATGATATCTACTGAAGAGTATAAACTCTGAAGGTGAATGATGTCTACTGAAGAGTATAAACTCTGAAGGTGAATGATATCTACTGAAGAGTATAAACTCTGAAGGTGAATGATGTCTACTGAAGAGTATAAACACTGAAGGTGAATGATATCTACTGAAGAGTATAAACTGAAGGTGAATGATATCTAAGGTGAATGATATCTGAAGAGTATAAACTCTGAAGGTGAATGATATCTACTGAAGAGTATAAACTCTGAAGGTGAATGATGTCTACTGAAGAGTATAAACGCTGAAGGTGAATGATATCTACTGAAGAGTATAAACTCTGAAGGTGAATGATATCTACTGAAGAGTATAAACTCTGAAGGTGAATGATATCTACTGAAGAGTATAAACTCTGAAGGTGAATGATATCTACTGAAGAGTATAAACTCTGAAGGTGAATGATATCTACTGAAGAGTATAAACTCTGAAGGTAAACAATATCTACTGAAGAGTATAAACTCTGAAGGTGAATGATATCTACTGAAGAGTATAAACTCTGAAGGTGAATGATATCTACTGAAGAGTATAAACTCTGAAGGTGAATGATGTCTACTGAAGAGTATGAACTCTGAAGGTGAATGATATCTACTGAAGAGTATGAACTCTGAAGGTGAATGATATCTACTGAAGAGTATAAACTCTGAAGGTAAACAATATCTACTGAAGAGTATAAACTCTGAAGGTGAATGATATCTACTGAAGAGTATGAACTCTGAAGGTGAATGATGTCTACTGAAGAGTATGAACTCTGAAGGTGAATGATATCTACTGAAGAGTATAAACTCTGAAGGTGAATGATGTCTACTGAAGAGTATGAACTCTGAAGGTGAATGATATCTACTGAAGAGTATAAAGAGTATAAACTCTAAAGGTGAATGATATCTACTCAAGAGTATAAAGAGTATAAACTCTGAAGGTGAATGATATCTACTGAAGAGTATAAAGAGTATAAACTCTGAAGGTGAATGATATCTACTGAAGAGTATAAACTCTGAAGGTGAATGATATCTACTGAAGAGTATAAACTCTGAAGGTGAATGATATCTACTGAAGAGTATAAAGAGTATAAACTCTGAAGGTGAATGATATCTACTGAAGAGTATAAAGAGTATAAACTCTGAAGGTGAATGATATCTACTGAAGAGTATAAACTCTGAAGGTGAATGATATCTACTGAAGAGTATGAACTCTGAAGGTGAATGATATCTACTGAAGAGTATGAACTCTGAAGGTGAATAATGTCTACTGAAGAGTATGAACTCTGAAGGTGAATGATGTCTACTGAAGAGTATAAACTCTAAAGGTGAATGATATCTACTGAAGAGTATAAACTCTAAAGGTGAATGATATCTACTGAAGAGTATAAACGCTGAAGGTGAATGATATCTACTGAAGAGTATAAACTCTAAAGGTGAATGATATCTACTGAAGAGTATAAACGCTGAAGGTGAATGATATCTACTGAAGAGTATAAACTCTGAAGGTGAATGGTGAATGATATCTACTGAAGAGTATAAACGCTGAAGGTGAATGATATCTACTGAAGAGTATAAACTCTGAAGGTGAATGATGTCTACTGAAGAGTATAAACGCTGAAGGTGAATGATGTCTACTGAAAAGTATAAACGCTGAAGGTGAATGATATCTACTGAAGAGTATAAACTCTGAAGGTGAATAATATCTACTGAAGAGTATCAACTCTGAAGGTGAATAATATCTACTGAAGAGTATAAAGAGTATAAACTCTGAAGGTGAATGATAATCTTACTTTTTGTAGCTTCAGCTTGTTTTAATCTTTGCTTCAGTTGTTATTGCCCTGACCAACATTTAACAAAACGCCTTTTTTTCCACTTTCCAGGCAAAACATGATGTGAAAGATCAATTTGCGGTGGATAAGTTTCTGATTGATTTGGATGGTACTGAATCAAAGTGTAAGTATGCCTGGTCTATATGCCTAATCGTTTGTTCCTTTCCAACAATAAAATGATCCACTCTTCATTCTACAGGTAGGTCCAATGAATTAGAACATTTTCACCCAAGACAGAGTAACTGTAGTCAAAATAAGTCTTCAATAACTCAGTCTGTAAAGTGTTAAGCAATGCATTCTCAGGTGAAAACATAAGTTGTGTGGTGCAATCTCAACTCAGAATGGTTTGTAGTACTCAAGGAGTTTAGAAACTGACCTATCTGTGCTGTCTTGATTGTGTCCTCGAGAAGGACACATTACCCTAATGACTTTGGATAGCATGAGGCAGGCCTCCCTAATCACACACATCTCTAAATGACTGACTGAATAGCATGCGGCAGGCCTCCCTAATCACACACATCTCTAAATGACTGGCTCTAGATAGCATGAGGCAGGCCTCCCTAATCACACACATCTCTAAATGACTGACTGGATAGCATGAGTCAGGCCTCCCTAATCACACCTCTCTAAATGACTGAATGGATAGCATGAGGGCAGGCCTCCCTTATCACACACATCTCTAAATGACTGAATGGATAGCATGAGGCAGGCCTCCCTAATTACACACATCTCTAAATGACTGGCTCTAGATAGCATGAGTCGGGCCTCCCTAATCACACACATCTCTAAATGACTGACTGGATAGCATGAGGCAGGCTTCCCTAATCACACACATCTCTTAATGACTGACTGGATAGCATGAGGCAGGACTCCCTAATCACACACATCTCTAAATGACTGACTGGATAGCAGGAGTCAGGCCTCCCTAATTACACACATCTCTAAATGACTGGTTCTGTATAGCATGAGTCAGGCTTCCCTAATCACACACATCTCTAAATGACTGACTGGATAGCATGAGGCAGGCTTCCCTAATCACACACATCTCTTAATGACTGACTGGATAGCATGAGGCAGGCTTCCCTAATCACACACATCTCTAAATGACTGACTGAATAGCATGCAGCAGGCCTCCCTAATCACACACATCTCTAAATGACTGGCTCTGGATGGCATGAGGCAGGCTTCCCTAATCACACACATTGAATATTTAGTTTTAAACCCAGTATGTAAACAAAGTCCTTGAGTACAGTCAAAAGCAATAAACCATCTTCAAAATCAGGTTATTTTCATACATCTGTAGACATTGCATTTGCTTATACACACATTTACAAATATTTCTGTAGTATGATTTAATGTAGTTGACTGTTTTGCTAATTTTGAATGCCTTAGATGCAAATTAGGATTCATCAGATATTATAATTACTTCTGTTGATCATGGTTAATGGTTTCTTTTGGAAAATAGCACAATTTGGAGCTAATGCTATCCTTGGTGTATCATTGGCTGTGTGTCGAGCTGGATCTGCTGCAAAGGTAACATTGTATTCAAGACTAAAATCATACATCCTGGTTTGCATCCTTTTTAGATTTTAAAAGATTTTAAGATTGATGGCATGAGAATAGCAATAGAATTCAGAAACATCTGGAAATTTTCCAAATGTTAGTAGTCTGAATATCCATGATCTTGATAAGGTTGTTAGAGAACGCATACTCTGTCGTTTGGAAACACAATTTTTAGTTCTGGAAAGAATTTTATGTCCCTCGAAACAAATTTAGTGATACATAGAATGTGAAGTCATTATAAAATTATTCCTCACAGGGAGTTCCTCTGTATCGCCACATTGCTGACCTAGCAGGAAACAAGGAAGTGATCTTACCTGTCCCTGCCCTCAATGTTATCAATGGTGGATCCCATGCTGGCAACAAACTAGCCATGCAGGAGTTTATGATTCTTCCTACAGGTAAAAAGTGAAACAGGTATCTTCTGGCTTTGAGCAGGGAATGACTAATGCTTTGATACATTTCCAACTTTGACATCATTCAGTAGCTTCATATTTACATTACCATATAAGTAAAAAGACAAAAGAATACAGATAAATATGTTATAATTATCACTAAGACCATGCAATCATTTTCTGGGTGCTGGGATGGAGCAGTGGTAAAACACTTTGATTCCCAGCCCCGAAGTGAAAGGTTATGGGGTCACCTTCCCAGCCATGTGTGTTTCCTCCAGGTATTCTGGTTTCCTCCCACAGTAAGACTTCTCCCATGCTTCCATCTAGTCCAATAAGAGTGATTAATACTAGCTTAAAACTGAGTTCATAGTTGTTGTAAAATAAAGTTTGAAAGAACCATTTTCTTTTCATCAAATGCAAATGTACAAATGACAGGGAGGTAAGACACAGCCATGCTGTCTGTATAGTGTGGTGTATTGTGGTACTGTTAAACCTGACAGGGAGGTAATCCACAACCATGCTGTCTGTATAGTGTGGGAACTATTGTTGTACTGTTAAACCTGACAGGGAGGTAATACACAGCCATGCTGTCTGTATAGTGTGGTGTATTGTTGCACTGTTAAACCTGACAGGGAGGTAATCCACAGCCATGCTGTCTGTATAGTGTGGTGTATTGTTGCACTGTTAAACCTGACAAGGAGGTAATCCACAGCCATGCTGTCTGTATAGTGTGGTGTATTGTTGTACTGTTAAACCTGACAGGGAGGTAATCCACAGCCATGCTGTCTGTATAGTGTGGTGTATTGTTGCACTGTTAAACCTGACAGGGAGGTAATCCACAGCTATGCTGTCTGTATAGTGTGGGAACTATTGTTGTACTGTTAAACCTGACAGGGAGGTAATCCACAGCCATGCTGTCTGTATAGTGTGGTGTATTGTTGCACTGTTAAACCTGACAGGGAGGTAATCCACAGCCATGCTGTCTGTATAGTGTGGTGTATTGTTGCACTATTAAACCTGACAGGGAGGTAATCTACAACCATGCTGTCTGTATAGTGTGGGAACTATTGTTGTACTGTTAAACCTGACAGGGAGGTAAGACACAGCCATGCTGTCTGTATAGTGTGGTGTATTGTTGTACTGTTAAACCTGACAGGGAGGTAATCCACAGCCATGCTGTCTGTATAGTGTGGGAACTGTACAAAATGACAGGGAGATAGGACACAGCCATGCTGTTTGTATAGTGTGGGAACTATTGTTGTACTGTTAAACCTGACAGGGAGGTAATCCACAGCCATGCTGTCTGTATAGTGTGGGAACTATTGTTGTACTGTTAAACCTGACAGGGAGGTAATCCACAGCCATGCTGTCTGTATAGTGTGGGAACTATTGTTGTACTGTTAAACCTGACAGGGAGGTAAGACACAGCCATGCTGTCTGTATAGTGTGGTGTATTGTTGCACTGTTAAACCTGACAGGGAGGTAATCCACAGCCATGCTGTCTGTATAGTGTGGTGTATTGTTGCACTGTTAAACCTGACAAGGAGGTAATCCACAGCCATGCTGTCTGTATAGTGTGGTGTATTGTTGTACTGTTAAACCTGACAGGGAGGTAATCCACAGCCATGCTGTCTGTATAGTGTGGTGTATTGTTGCACTGTTAAACCTGACAGGGAGGTAATCCACAGCTATGCTGTCTGTATAGTGTGGGAACTATTGTATGTTAAACCTGACAGGGAGGTTGCCATGCTGTCTGTATAGTGTGGTGTATTGTTGCAAAACCTGACAGGGAGGTAATCCACAGCCATGCTGTCTGTATAGTGTGGTGTATTGTGGTACTGTTAAACCTGACAGGGAGGTAAGACACAGCCATGCTGTCTGTATAGTGTGGGAACTGTTTTGCACTAATGTTTAACCTGACAGGGAGGTAAGACACAGCCATGATGTCTTTATAGTGTGGTGAATTGTTGTACTGTTAAACCTGACAGGGAGGTAGGACACAGCCATGATGTCTTTATAGTGTGGTGAATTGTACAAAATGACAGGGAGATAGGACACAGCCATGCTGTTTGTATAGTGTGGGAACTATTGTTGTACTGTTAAACCTGACAGGGAGCCATGCTGTCTGTATAGTGTGGGAACTATTGTTGTACTGTTAAACCTGACAGCCATGCTGTCTGTATAGTGTGGGAACTATTGTTGTACTGTTAAACCTGACAGGGAGGTAATCCACAGCCATGCTGTCTGTATAGTGTGGTGTATTGTTGTACTGTTAAACCTGACAGGGAGGTAACCCACAGCCATGCTGTCTGTATAGTGTGGTGTATTGTTCTACTGTTAAACCTGACAGGGAGGTAATCTACAACCATGCTGTCTGTATAGTGTGGTGTATTATTTCACTGTTAAATCTGACAGGGAGGTAATCCGCAGCCATGCTGTCTGTATAGTGTGGTGTATTGTTGTACTGTTAAACCTGACAAGGAGGTAATCCGCAGCCATGCTGTCTGTATAGTGTGGTGTATTGTTGTACTGTTAAACCTGACAGGGAGGTAACCCACAACCATGCTGTCTGTATAGTGTGGTGTATTATTTCACTGTTAAATCTGACAGGGAGATAATCCACAGCCATGCTGTCTGTATAGTGTGTGAACTGTATTGTTCTACTGTTAAACCTGACAGGGAGGTAATCCACAGCCATGCTGTCTGTATAGTGTGTGAACTGTATTGTTCTATTGTTAAACCTGACAGGTAGGTAATCCACAGCCATGCTGTCTGTATAGTGTGTGAACTGTATTGTTCTACTGTTAAACCTGATGGTTTCATTACTTAATTGTTACTCGTCACAGGTTGGTTATTTGTCTGGGATTTACTTTTGTTCTACTCACGGTCATTAAGGATAGTGCCCTGTTAAGTACAAAGTAGAAATTAAGCATCAAGTCAAATAATGAATTACTCTTATTAGTGAGTTTACATGTATCAATAGACATGTGTGAAATTTGATCCTTGTGAACTAGCCCAAAATGGGACGCCTATGTTGTATTAGCCCGGCAAAATAAAACAACTTTGCATTAGTGTGGCAACCATATTGCTCCATCGTAAAACCTGACCAGTTTCATTACTCATCAAAAGCCCAAATACCTCGGTGCAGTGAAAACTGAACACGATTGGCATACTATTGAACGCACCAACAATAGTCTTATACCTTAACAAGTAAAGGATTTATGTGCGGTGTAAATACTTTTAATATGTTTTTCTCTATCATGTTCTCATGTTCTTATCCGTGCTATATAGAAAGATAAAGTAGTGGTAAAATTTTTGTAGTCATCACTCAAAGGGTGAAAAGTCACACTTAACCACTTCAAAAAATAAAAAATCAGTGTACGATCTATATATATTCTAAAGGGAAATGGGTCATGTTACATGTGAAATATAAGATATGTCATTGACTGTGATACACAATTCTAAATAGATATACATTGTAGATGATTTATGTGTTCTGTTGTAGGAGCAAGTTCCTTTAAGGAGGCGATGAAGATGGGCTCAGAGACCTATCACCATCTAAAGGCTGTTATCAAAGCCAAGTATGGACAGGATGGTAAGGTCCCTATATCAGAATGAAATCACATTGAATAACACTTGCTTTTTAGTTGTGATTTATGTCTATAAACACTCTTGTGTAAAATACAAAAATGTGAATTAAAATGAAAAACTAGTCAACAAAAAAGAAAGAAAAAATAATGAGACGGTTATATATGTTAATATTTGAGATATGATGATTGTTAGTCTAAAAATCATCAACTTGAGCCCTAGCATTACTAGTTATATAACTGTTAGATAATGATATATCAAGAAAATTTCTGCCTGTTTTTTTATTATAGGGATAACTACTGTGTATGAACTCACTGATAATACAGCGTTTTTTTTACCGTTAGAATTTATATTTTATGACTTTTATTGACAGCATGCAATGTTGGAGATGAAGGTGGTTTTGCTCCCAACATTCTAGAAAATGAAGAAGGTATGAAGTATGAATGTCATAGTAATTAGAAATGTCTGTGACCAGACAAATACTAGCCACTTAGGAATATACTTAGCATTGTCCCGCAGACTTCAATGTAACCCCTGGAAACTCCAGGGTGAGTTTGTAACCCTGGCAAATACTAGCCACTTAGGAATATACTTAGCATTGTCCCGCAGACTTCAATGTAACCCCTGGAAACTCCAGGGTGAGTTTGTAACCCTGGCAAATACTAGCCACTTAGGAATATACTTAGCATTGTCCCGCAGACTTCAATGTAACCCCTGGAAACTCAAGGGTGAGTTTGTAACCCTGGCAAATACTAGCCACTTAGGAATATACTTAGCATTGTCCCGCAGACTTCAATGTAACCCCTGGAAACTCCAGGGTGAGATTGTAACCCTGGCAAATACTAGCCACTTAGGAATATACTTAGCATTGTCCCGCAGACTTCAATGTAACCCCTGGAAACTCCAGGGTGAGTTTGTAACCCTGGCAAATACTAGCCACTTAGGAATATACTTAGCATTGTCCCGCAGACTTCAATGTAACCCCTGGAAACTCAAGGGTGAGTTTGTAACCCTGGCAAATACTAGCCACTTAGGAATATACTTAGCATTGTCCCGCAGACTTCAATGTAACCCCTGGAAACTCCAGGGTGAGATTGTAACCCTGGCAAATACTAGCCACTTAGGAATATACTTAGCATTGTCCCGCAGACTTCAATGTAACCCCTGGAAACTCCAGGGTGAGTTTGTAACCCTGGCAAATACTAGCCACTTAGGAATATACTTAGCATTGTCCCGCAGACTTCAATGTAACCCCTGGAAACTCCAGGGTGAGTTTGTAACCCTGGCAAATACTAGCCACTTAGGAATATACTTAGCATTGTCCCGCAGACTTCAATGTAACCCCTGGAAACTCCAGGGTGAGTTTGTAACCCTGGCAAATACTAGCCACTTAGGAATATACTTAGCATTGTCCGGCAGACTTCAATGTAACCCCTGGAAACTCCAGGGTGAGTTTGTAACCCTGGCAAATACTAGCCACTTAGGAATATACTTAGCATTGTCCCGCAGACTTGGATGTAACCCCTGGAAACTTGAGGATGTGTTATTTCCTTGAGGGGGAGTATGTTACCCTTGCAAAATACTAACCACAATATACTGCTCAGCAGCAGAGAACTTCTCTTTAGCTTAATCGGTTGAGCATTAGACTTGTAAGTCAGAGGTCTCCTGAGTTTTAATCTTAGTGAAGGCATTGAAATAAATGATAACTATTACATGTCCATCTTCCTTTCAATGAGTATTTTAATCCAAAATGGCATCCACATTCATTAGAGACTTCAATTAAAAGGAAAGTTTCTTTACTCCTGCCATTGTTAAATGAACAGGTATCAAACACAGCTGTAGCAGTATTTGGAGACAAACGATAGAAAATTGTCATTGAAAGAAAATTTCTACATAGTTTGAATTTCACTCAGGTGTGTAGATACAAAAATATCATTCCTTACAGGTTGTTTCTTTGTGTCTGGGTAATTTATGCATGGCACCTAGTTCCTAACTAACTTTGAAGGATACTGGGACTGGGAAATACTTATATAAAAGATATTCATAGAGTTACTTCACTTGCTGAAGTCAAACTTCTTTTAATCTAACTTTGGTGATTCAAAATTTTTGCCTAGTCCGGAATTTTATCAATATCAATTCTACTAACTAACCCCTTTACTAATCCTACAATTTTAATGAACCTTGAGCTGGATGTAGCCTACCAGGAATGATTCAAAGTCTTGATGTATCAAAGTTTTTTTGCCAGTCCTTTGAATTTGGAAACATCAAAGTTTGACAGTATTTTATTTACGATTATTTAATTTTTTGTGGTTGTGTATTTTCATAGTTATTGCACTTTGTCTATTTTTAATGTGTAAAAAAAATATGATTTCCTGACTGCCTTCCCATTCAGCATTAACCAAACTTACTGTTTCTGGTCAAGATACATACTGTTGGTATGATATGTTTTTTTTATTAAATGTGAACAGGACTGAATCTACTGACTGATGCTATTGAAAAGGCTGGCTATACTGGCAAGGTCAAAATTGGCATGGATGTAGCTGCCTCTGAGTTTTTCAAGGATGGCAAATATGACCTTGACTTTAAGACCAAGGATGGTGATGACAAACTAAAAGTAAGTTTATATTTCTTTATAACGTTAATATATTAGACTATGGTAAGTTCTTAAATCACTGTAGATTATTGTAATGAAACAGCTTTAAAGGACGTCTGGTAAGCCCTTAATTACCTATATTGTAATAAAACAGCTTTAAGGGACGTCTGGTAAGCCCTTAATTACCTATATTGTAATAAAACAGCTTTAAGGGACGTCTGGTAAGTCCTTAATTACCTGTTATTTAATTACCATCAATGAAATAAATCTGACGTATGAAAGAATCAACATAGCTGACACTCTTCTCCCTCCTCACTTGTTTGTCGGACTCATTTCCCCTCCTCACTTGTTTGTCAGACTCATTTCCCCTCCTCACTTGTTTGTCAGACTCATTTCCCCTCCTCACTTGTTTGTCAGACTCATTTCCCCTCCTCACTTGTTTGTCAGACTCATTTCCCCTCCTCACTTGTTTGTCAGACTCATTTCCCCTCCTCACTTGTTTGTCAGACTCATTCCCCCTCCTCACTTGTTTGTCAGACTCATTCCCCCTCCTCACTTGTTTGTCAGACTCATTCCCCCTCCTCACTTGTTTGTCAGACTCATTCCCCCTCCTCACTTGTTTGTCAGACTCATTCCCCCTCCTCACTTGTTTGTCAGACTCATTTCCCCTCCTCACTTGTTTGTCAGACTCATTCCCCCTCCTCACTTGTTTGTCAGACTCATTTCCCCTCCTCACTTGTTTGTCAGACTCATTCCCCCTCCTCACTTGTTTGTCAGACTCATTCCCCTTCCTCACTTGTTTGTCAGACTCATTCCCCCTCCTCACTTGTTTGTCAGACTCATTCCCCCTCCTCACTTGTTTGTCAGACTCATTCCCCCTCCTCACTTGTTTGTCAAACTCATTCCCCCTCCTCACTTGTTTGTCAGACTCATTCCCCCTCCTCACTTGTTTGTCAGACTCATTCCCCCTCCTCACTTGTTTGTCAAACTCATTCCCCCTCCTCACTTGTTTGTCAGACTCATTCCCCTCCTCACTTGTTTGTCAGACTCGGTATAGAATTGGTAGTGCTCTTTATCTATCCTGTAGCATTACAGCATACAATAATATATGTTATGTGTTTTCAGATTAGCTCTGATCAATTGACAGATGTGTACAAGGGATTCATCAAAGACTTCCCTGTTGTATCCATTGAGGATCCATTTGACCAAGATGATTGGGAAGCATACACAAAGATGACTGAAGCTGTTGGTAAAGAAATCCAAATTGTTGGGTAAGAATGAGGCAAACTTCAAGTTATTATTTAACCTATAGGTCATGAAATCTTTTGTTTACAGGGACACTTTCTTTGCCAGTAGAGTGAAAATAAAAGATCGGCTGGATTTTTATGTTTGTGCTTAAGATATGATTCATGCTTATAACGGTGAATTTAAGTCTGGGGCTTTTTTTTTTTGTAAAGGAAAAAGAAAAAATGATGAAGTGTTGGCAGGTGTTTCCCTGATTACTGTACTAATTAGACTAATCATTGATGTAAACCAGGCTTCAAATTAACATTGTTCTGCTGATAGGCTTTGTTTGCTATACAGCACTACAGTGATGTCTTGTTCAATATGTTTTTGTACAACATGACTATTCTTGAAATAATGAAAAATAATTGATGTTCTTGGCATCGATGTATCATTTATTAGAAACATAAGATAAAACTAAGCATGTTTTTTACAGTGATGACTTGCTTGTGACCAACCCAAAGCGTGTCCAGGATGGCATCGATAAGAAGGCCTGTAACGCACTCTTACTCAAGGTCAACCAGATCGGAAGTGTCATGGAATCCATCAAGGCGTAAGTTGTCAAAGCTGAATCTTTTATATGGGGAGGAGTGCTTTATTATGTTTCTGTCCTGAATTAATATATCTTGAGAATCTTTCATCAAATTTGGTTCATATTTACTCTTTTGTATCATAACATCAAGTTTCTACACCTTGATTAAGGATACAGAGTGAGTTTTTTTTCCACTGTTGAATCAGGTCCTCTGATCATTGAATCACCTGTCCGTATAGGATGAAAATGTAGTAATGGAGCCTTCTCTTTCTGTCTCTCTGCCTGGCTGCACATGACCAGTCATGTGATTTCATCTTGATAAGGATAAATTGCAAACCATGAGCATTGCTTCTAAAACCTTAAATCACCTTGATTGCTTACAAAAAAAGAAAAAGAACAAAAATTCATTTTCGTGAAAACAGTTGTGTCTGGTAAGCTTTTATTGACAGAGTAAGGGGGAATCTTCACCTTTTACTGAGAGATAAATTACAAATAACAAAAATCTTTTCGATATGCAGGTATTTGTTTGATGGGCAAAGCTTTTATTATGAGGCTCTCTTTTTGAACTTTTTTTTTACACATTATAAACCTGAACTCTTGGTAGAGAAATAATTCTATTTAGATGTTCCAGCAGCATTACAAAGTCAATGAAAAGAAATAGAATCGTGTTTAGAAATTTAAGTTTGATTAAACCAGGTCTACCTACATGTTTTCATGAGTTGATAATGTATCTTACCTTGCTACATCAGGTGGGAAATGTCCAAGAAAGAGGGATGGGGCGTGATGGTCTCACATAGGAGTGGTGAAACAGAAGATACATTCATCGCTGACCTTGTGGTTGGTCTGTGTACAGGACAGGTAAAAATGTTTGGTTACTTTTCTGTCAGTATGACTTTTTCTAGAATAAAGATGTAAGAATTCTTAACTTATATTAGGATTAAATTAATCTTTACTTAGATTATGATAATGATTGAACGTCTTTCAGTTAATCCCCGAATTAGTTTGATTTAGGTTATCTTCTACAATTCTGTAGCCATGGCTGTCTATTAGGACTTGGATCAAAGGCAAAAAAACGGGAGTTTTACCTCCAACAGGAAATTCTGTTGGTCAGTACAAAAAGCTCACTAAAACTGGAAGGAATGACAAGTTTTTAGAATTTATCAGAGATATCTAATTTGCTCCTGGTGTGGAGTTATCTGGAGACGTCCAATTCACTTTTCAGTAGAGAGTCTATCACAAGAGGTCTCATTCACTCTTTAATAGAGTTTATCAGGTCATATTTATTTTAGAGATGTATCTGATGTGTACTTTACAAAACATTGACCATATCAATCAGTTCTCTGGATTACTTTTGATCTTTAAAGCAAGCTTAATTCAATGAAGACCCAACATGCATAGTTCTACACTCCCTACCCTTGGCAGTTTGTGTTTCTCCGGCTGCTGAGAAATGAATTGTCTGTGTTGTGATTGTGTCATTTGGCTAATTGCTTTGAATGGCTTGCTACAGGCCTACTGTATGCTGCTCAGTGAGGTAGCCATTACAAGGGGACCCTTTTAAAAATGACACTTTCTGTTGATGGGAAGTTAAGTCTACAAACAGATAATTGGTCATAGAACAATTCCCTGATTGTGTGATTATTGACTTTACAGATAAAGACTGGAGCTCCCTGTAGGTCCGAGAGATTGGCCAAGTATAACCAGATTCTTCGCATAGAGGAGGAACTTGGTGCCAATGCCAAGTTTGCTGGTGACAAATTCCGTTACCCATACTAAATCATCAGAAAGACAACAACTGACGTATATTTATTGATGTTTTGTTATTGTTTAGAGTGAGAGAATGTTTATTGACAGAGATTCCATGATAAATAAACATTTTAATTATATATTTTGTATCAATTTGCATTCCCCTAAGTTCCTGTACAAGCTTTGTATCCCCTCGTCACTGTTCAAATTGATATGATGTATTTAGCATAGTTGGAAATTTGGCTGATATCCTGGAAATGCAAACAGCTGATGTTATTAACCATAGTTTTTATCACATTTACAAGTTATTATGAAGTTATGTGGGTGTAGAATAGTCTGTATCTATTTAATTCACTTTATTATAGACTGTCTAACTATGTTAAAGTTAGGTCATATTAAGTTGTATGGGATGATTTTCTAGGACATCAGTCATGTGGAAATTGATGAGTGATTAGGTTGTTCTTAAAGAAGTGTGTAATTTTGTATGACAAACCACACACAGCAGCTTTTGATGGAGAATCACCAGAACATTTGAAGTCCATTTTGAAGAGGAGACTTGTAGAAGACCTAGTGAACCATGCATGGAAACATTAGAGGCCTTTGTGTGTAGCTTACAACAGATCTTGGATGGCTTTGGATTGATGAGGTCATCGGAAAACTTAACGACCTGGAAATGTGATATAAAAAATCTTGGCTTAACTTTTTAAACTGCGTAATGTCCTACAAACTCAGGAGACAGCCAGATTTTGTCTTGATAATTATGATTGGTGTCAACATTCTGTTCATATAAGACAAAAGATCTCCGGTGATGTGAAATGTACAGCTTAGTTATGTCTTTTGTAACGCTTTGGAGTCAAGTCAGGTCTGTATTGTTTCAATTGATAAAAAAGTGTATAATTAACAGATTGTTAAGCATGAGTGTTAATTGGGAAAATTATTTCCTCATCAATCTCTCAACATAACGTAAAAATACTTACTTTGGTGCAATCAAATTTTAGAGTAATATCAGTTTTTAACATATAAAGACGAGGAATTCATATAATCACAATAATTGCTTTTTTATTAACATACAGAAAGCCCAGTACCACTATGATATTTTAGAGCCACTTAATTAGTGCAAAGAGCGCTAGTATGATATTTCTTCTCAAATAAATGTTTGCCGGAGCCGATTCTATCTCTACTGCTAAATTATAGCTGTTTTTCATACAATAATTTAAACTTAGACTTTTTTTTTTCGTTTTAAATTTTAACGAGTAAATCACTTTGGACATAGCCCTCCAGTTTCTCTGCATCTAGCCTTCCAGAAAGATGAATAGTAATGAACGTTGGTGGTTTATTTATTTGCTAGCAGATGTTGTCATTATTATAATTTGATTATAATGTCCAATTTTTTAGAAAGGAGATCCCTGACTTACATATTTGTTATTTTGACCAATGTTATGTGGTGTTCTCAGACATCAAATAAAAGCACAACTTCTGAAGGATTTAAAAACATGCTAGTTAATTTGTTTACAGTCCAACTTCACTATCTCAAACTCTGATAACTCGAGGTCTCCGTTTAATTCAGTGTTTCTCTGGTCCTGATAAAATAATCGCTCTATCTTAGTGATGGTAAACTCAAATACATAACCCCAAAGTTTTCAGGATCATGTCGGCTTCAAGATAACAAAGTTGGTCTATGAACAAATTAATTTAGACATAATTGATTCATATTATGATAGTAGTTTGTGGTATTTAAATTTTGTCTCAACATTGTATCTAAATTTGTTTACGCCCTGTTTGAGGATACTGTGTGTGGATAGGTGTTTGCAGTGTTTTAGGTGTATGCTGTGCGAGGATTGATTTATACTTTTTGTTTTAGCTAAGGACTCGGTCCTGGCTCTACCAGCAGGTAATAGTGCTAATCACTTAACAGTTAAATAATGTATGAGAGTTTTCAGGGTCATGTTACAATATTGAAAGTGAACCATTTCTGTAATTATCATTTTTAACATGTATATCAGTGGTTAAGATATTCCTCATTAATTGTTTCTGTTACTGTTTTGGGTTAGTAAGGGTCAAGTTGGAAAGCAAAAGATCCTGGCTTGCATTAGAGGAACAAAGTGTCTCAGCCCTTAGGATAAAATTTGTTATCCATACTTCTTCTGTGTGTTAACTGAAGTCTATTTCAATCCCTTCCAGTGTGTTAGATATTTAAACTGTTATCTGTTGAAAATCTATTAATTGCGATGTGTAAACAGTAATTTTATAGTTACCAAGTCTGTCTCTATCAACATCTGCTCTTCAAGCCAATTCATCATGATTGTTTGTGTTAAATATTGTTTCATTTTAAGAGTTAATCCAGTAAAACATCTTTCCTAACCCAGAGTTTTGCATAGGGGTACAAGTACTTCTTATAAAGTTAGATTGATACTTAACTTTTAAGTAATAGGCAAGAAGTAGAACCATGGATATTTGTTTTGGAATCAATGGGTCAAATACCTTGGTAAATGTTTTGCTGGAATTGCTTTATGAGTGTGATGAAGTGTTTTGTCTATGGAAGAATCTTTCACTAACTCCAGCAAATATAATTCTGCTGAAAACATGTATGTGAGAAGTTTTTTTATAATATTGTTTAGTATTTGATCTGACTTTTAGTAAATGAAAACTTACAGACTAACTGTACTACTAGTGCAGAAAAATTGCTACCTATTGTTCATGTAGTTGTATTTGTTGTGCAATTGAGTAAACTTGAGTAGCTATGATTGTTACATAGGGGAGCGCCTCATGCAAGACTTTTAGATGTCTGTTGCGGAACAGTTTTTTATGCACTGCATGTAACACAATAAGGGATGGATTCCCCAGCTCGAAAGACAAAATAAAATCAGTGCAGAAGGGAAAATTTTCTGACATGTCAAGAAATTTCATAATGTGACCTTATTTTAGTCTTGCAAGAGTAAATATGATGCAGGAAAGAAAAGAAAATTTATCATTTTACTTAAACCATAACATCATAGACTACTAGATTTTATGAAGGTCATGTGACACTCTTCTACTGATGAAATAAGACTATTTGTTAGGTCTTGTTTGATTTGCTTGCATCAAATGTTGTGTGTGAGATGAGTATTTTAAGAGCTTGTTTGTTAAGTCTCGTTTGATATGCTTGTGTTGTATGTTATTTGTGAGATGAGTATGCTTAGAGATGAGTATCCTTAGAAATGGGAAGTTATGTCTGTAGTTACATCTGCCTGGTGGTAGAAAGAGCATTTTTTCATTCTTAAAAGCATAATATTTTGACTCCATATACTGATTTTGTTCTAACAGATGTTGTTTTCTCCAATCAATGGTTCCAGAATATTATCCTGGATACAACAGTTAGGGCTATCCCAGTAAAACACATGTCCCACCCCAGGACTACAGGTTTTGGTTTAGGACTATTCCAGTAAAACATCAGTCCCTTTTAGAACTAGGTTCTCAGTGTAAATATTTGTGATAAAGTGACTCTGTTGCTCATATGATACTAAAATCAAGTATTCAACATCTGTTAGAACGAGGTTCTCAGTGTAGACGACCTGTAAATATTTGTAAAAAAGTTAACCTGGTTAATCAATGTTGGTGCCATTTTCCTCACAGGAATTCGATACATTTATTGTAAATAGATTAGTACACACAATGTTTTGTGAGAAATGTTTCTTGACTCTGTGGTTTTATTTGGTGTTGAGATTAAATGTTGTAGTTAGGAGCAGGAGTGCTATGGGTATATCTTTGAATCTCGTTACATATTAAAACAGAAATCTGGTCATATGATCTGGGTGTGAAGTTATTGTAGCATTATCTTTTTCGTTTTTGTATTTTGAATTAACATTTGAAAGTTTTCCATGAAGACAAAGTTAAGGAACAGAATACTTGACTCCAGAGTGTTACTATTAGTCATTGAATTGCTGATGAAATGCTTGTTTTGAAAGACATAAAAAATTTCATGCCAGCAGCAGTGTTTTGGTTTATTTATTGTGTATAAAAGTATTTAGCCGGTCTTCAACAACCATTTGTTTCTATTGAGCTGATATGATGATGATTTCTTATGACAGATGTTTTGATATCTCATTATGGAGATTATCTGGTCTCAGAAAACTATATGGATCCGCTATCTACACCTTAAAGCACATTTTCCAGGTTGCTCTTTGTAGTAGACATTCTCATCTCCCAGAGTTACTTCCCTTTGATTCAATGTGTCAGCACAGCAGTAAGCTCAACACTTGACGAGGACCAAGAATGTGTATTAGACTACTTGCTGATTGAATTTCTGACAATTGTTGACCTTGTTAATCCACCTATCGTTGTAATACTTTACTGACCATTAACATATAAAACTTGTTAATCCACCTATTAGTGTAATAATTGACTGACCTTTAACATACAGAACTTGTTAATCCACCTATCATTGTAACACTTTACTGACCTTTAACATACAGAACTTGTTAATCCACCTATCAATGTAATACTTTACTGACCTTTAACATACAGAACTTGTTAATCCACCTATCATTGTGATACTTTACTGATCTTTAACATACAGAACTTGTTAATCCACCTATCATTGTAATACTTTACTGATCTTTAACATACAGAACTTGTTAATCCACCTATTAGTGTAATAATTGACTGACCTTTAACATACAGAATTTGTTAATCCACCTGTCATTGAAATAATTGACTGACCTTTAACATACAAAACTTGTTAATCCACCTATCATTGTAACACTTTACTGACCTTAAACATACAGAACTTGTTAATCCACCTATTAGTGTAATAATTGACTGACCTTTAACATACAGAACTTGTTAATCCACCTATCATTGTAACACTTTACTGACCTTTAACATACAGAACTTGTTAATCCACCTATCATTGTAACACTTTACTGACCTTTAACATACAGAACTTGTTAATCCACCTATCAATGTAATACTTTACTGACCTTTAACATACAGAACTTGTTAATCCACCTATCATTGTAATACTTTACTGATCTTTAACATACAGAACTTGTTAATCCACCTATCATTGTAATACTTTACTGATCTTTAACATACAGAACTTGTTAATCCACCTATTAGTGTAATAATTGACTGACCTTTAACATACAGAATTTGTTAATCCACCTGTCATTGAAATAATTGACTGACCTTTAACATACAAAACTTGTTAATCCACCTATCATTGTAATACTTTACTGACCTTTAATATACAGAACTTGTTAATCCACCTATCATTGTAATACTTTACTGACCTTCAACATACAGAACTTGTTAATCCACCTATCATTGTAATACTTTACTGACCTTTAACATACAAAACTTGTTAATCCACCTATCATTGTAATACTTTACTGACCTTTAATATACAGAACTTGTTAATCCACCTATCATTGTAATACTTTACTGATCTTTAACATACAGAACTTGTTAATCCACCTATCAATATAATACTTTACTGACCTTTAACATACAGAACTTGTTAATCCACCTATCATTGTAATACTTTACTGACCTTTAATATACAGAACTTGTTAATCCATGTATAAATGCACCTAAATGGACCTTGAGAGATGGTTTTATCACTTTATGAATCCGAATAACCAGTGAACCAGCTATGATCCTTTGGAGGACACAAGAACTAAGTCTAATTAAAATTTGATGTTCACATTAATTAGGTTTACACAGAGTTAATCTGAACATCGATTTTTTTTATCAGATTCACAAGAGCTTTGTTTAGATTTATCAAAGCAGCGATTGAAGATGTTAAAATTTTCTCATCAATAAGCTACAAACAGGAAAATTCTTGGAATCATGTTTTATTAATTTTTTTCCAGTTATTTGCATTTTTTAATTTTTGTTATTAATAATCTCCACGAGATCCTTTGATATAGCAATGATCCACTTTCAAGCATATTGTTCCACACAAATTGTACGGCATCATCCTTCTCAATTCTAACATACAACCTCTTGCATTCACATTGTCATTCCATTGTCTATACATGTATACCTTCGATAGCTCACATGCTGAAAACACTTCCCTTATCTCACATGTATCGCATTCATATATGAAATTACATACCCTTGGTCTCTCAACATTACATTAGTGCATTTACTCATATTCTCACAATACAAACATCACTCATGTGAGCCTATAACCTTGATCTCCCTCCCATACTTTACACCTACTACCCAGTAAACACATGTATTCTTCACTAATACATCACGTTGTATGATACAACACCATATGAAGCACACACACACACAGCACTTTATCAATGCTGACAAAATATATGATATTGCATCACAAATAAGCACATCTTCTTGTTACACGATAATATTTACATTTCCATTTTGTACAAACCATTTCAAAATCCTACCAACACAAAAATTTGGTATGAAAAGCATAACTATTACAACTGCATCATTCCAATCAGGTTTTGCTAAAAAATTAATGATTAATTTTCCTAGTTCCCATCAAGTTATCCTTAAAATTAGATTAATCTTCATCATTCATATTGATTTCCTACAAAAAATAGCAGATTAATTTTGATCCTTCCCATCAGATTTCCCCCAAAATTACAGATAAATTTTCATCATATCAAGATTCCCCTAAAGATGCCATAAATATATGCATTTATATTTCGACATTCTTTTGAAAAAAATTAAAATAATGCAGTTCATGGAATTTCGGGTAAAATCATTTAAAAATATGAAAACCTATTCAATAAATCCCTTACAATTATCATCAATGCTTATCCAAATACCCAAACATGTAACAGTTATCTGTAGCACTTAATTATATGACATAAAGTAATGGCAGTCAAAAGAACTGCCCAACCATATCAGTTTACTGTAATACCAGTCCTTCATCCTTCATGGTTTATTGACTAAATGACATGACATTCTACACAGAAAGTCCCTATGAAGATACAGAAGACAGATGCTTAATTAAACAATGACATAACATATCTAACACTTAATCAGCATATCTACAGCTAGGGAATTACATTATCAAAATTACGAGGGCAGGAGCAAACATCATAAAACATATATCTGCAGTTATTGCTCCAAAGCAGAACATGTTACCGAAAATATACTAAATCACAACCTTTTCGTGAAGATTTCAATAATACTTCTAAATATAGTATTTGATTATAAAAAATTCCAAACATTTTTGTATCAAATTATTTGTACTATAATTATCCTTTTATCCTGGAGTAATTGTATTTTCTCTGAATTAATGACAATTACAGAAGATTTCATACATGATAGAAGATACACTAAGTCTACCAAGTCAACATCATACTTCAGTTTAGCACTAAACTAAACCAGGGTTAGCATAGTCTATCAGGTAAATATAATTTCATGACTTTTATACTAAAAACCATTTTTTCTTCCTTTAGATTGAACTATTCCAAAATCTCCAGCACCCAAGTTTGTTGACTTCAGTAAAGTGAACCTAAATTTGTAAGTGACTAAATTATGTACAGTTAAATTAAATATTTTGCAATTTTGGAATTTATGATTTATTGTAAGTAATTAACTCCGGAAAACTGATTGTAAAAATTTTAAGCTACAAAATCGGTAACAAAATATGGAATGATGTTTTGGTTCTGGAACAAGTTTATATACCTATATATCATACAAATATATACATGTGTAACAGGTGAGAATTTAATTGTCTACACCTGGATAAAATTCTAATCTTAATTTCATACCTGTAAATGTATACACATTTTTCATTATGGTATACATTGTTAAACAATGTTGTATTACAATATCGTATGGCAAGGGTTTATTACATCACTGTATAACCATGTATAACATCATCTTATTGCAATATTGTAGTACATTGTGTACAATACAAATTGCATGACCACACTGTAACATATATAACAGTGTTTGACAATGCTTTACTATCGTGAGACAACATTGTAGAACTATACTGTATCAAAAAAGATGTAATATAATTCTGTATGTCAATTTAAAATCATATTGCAATGTTGTCATACACAGAAGTTTTATAACAATGAAGAAAAATGTACAACTTTGCTCTAAAATATGTCTACACAGCTGTATACCAGTAATTATCCAAAAAGATTGTCTTAATATCTGAAACACTTCATCATATTTAAAGCGACATAAAAGATGAGGACTTGTGTACTGGTAAACAAATATGAAGCAGAGCAGACATTTAACAGAACAATGAAACACATACCTAACTAATGTTGATTGAATGATATCTTTCACAGACATTTGTATGTATGGATGATAAACATTTCTTCCACACAAAAAATAAACTCGCTCACCATAACTATCAATACATCAGCTGAGAATGAAACAAAAGAAAGCTGATATATAGATATATCAATATAATCACAACCACATAACTATAATCGGCCATCACAGATATTTGGGTTATAAGCCCTCATCCCTCATCAGTTGAGTATGATAGGTAAAATAAGTATGTACATATCTTTTTAAACATGCATTTTATGCAATTTTACACCTTAAAAATAATTCCTATTCTTAAAAATTTGAAGTTGGAATTCTGAAAGTTTTCCTGATCACCCCATAAAAAACTAACTTGCAGATTTACATGTGTGAAAAAAACCCTTATTTTCTCATTTAGGATAGGATTCTGACAAAAAAGAGAGATGGTTTGATTTCAGATGTGTTACAAACAAACCAATTAAGGATATGATTAAAGTAAGTACACAGTAAAGAGATATATCTTAGATAAAATGTT
Source organism: Ylistrum balloti (assembly GCF_031769215.1). Taxonomy (NCBI): domain Eukaryota; kingdom Metazoa; phylum Mollusca; class Bivalvia; order Pectinida; family Pectinidae; genus Ylistrum; species Ylistrum balloti. The sequence continues at coordinate 194,325 of NW_026782069.1, read as the reverse complement.
AGTTATTTATAAATCCTTATTTATATATTTATAATAATCATGACCAACAAAAATATAACTGATTGAAGATAAATCACAGTATTTTGAAGTTTCTACAAAAGAACAATAAAATACCTTGTTATATTTAAGTCAAACCTGGATCATTATTTTATAGTTCATAAGATCCACGCTTTTCACGAGACAAAAATATTTATTACTTCTACATATTGTAGTGTAAAAAAAAAACCAATTTGCCAAACAAAAAACAAATCACGGTCTAAATATTTAAGTTCAAAAGAACATTGCAATTTGTGTTAACAATGATTACAATATAGGAACAAAATTTAGTAAGTTATCATTGCTTTTTTCCCCTTTCCCTTTTTAAAAACTTGTATTAGTTTCAATATCTGTACAAATGTTCACTCAGGGGGAGGTAACCCTGATGTGTTTAATTATGTGAGTAGTATAATAATTCTTTCATCACTACTAGTCTATGGTATACATTAATTTCAGTTACCTAATCTTGTGTCACCTTGTCTGGTTAACTGGTGTTATAGAAGAGATAAACAATAACAGGAATGTTAGATTATCAGAAGGGTATTTTACATGTGTTTGGAGATTTGGAAATGCAATGAATGGGACTGACAACTTATTGACACGGAAAACTATAAAACAAATCTATGAGCATTCATATTGATCTTTGATTAGAATCATTTCATTAAGATATAGATTACTGAAATCAACCACACATCCCACCCTCAACCTGTCTTATGATTCGTAAGCAAATTATATAGTCAAAGCTAGAAATTTTGCTCAAGCATTTTCCAACCAAATAAAAACCCAATGATACAAAATTTTAAAATCTTTCCTATCCATTTGTAGATGTATAATTAGGCGTATATGTACAACAAAATATTTTAAGATAAAACTTGCAGCACCAAATATGAAAAGTAGCCATATTGAATACCTTTTTGACAATAGCAAATGAAAAACTGAATAATTTCCACATGTATATAAGTTTTGTAAACAAAAAAAAAATATTTGGCAGTATTAATAAAGAACTTTCCACAAAAATGTCTTGAAATGGTAAATGAATAAAAAATCAGTAGTAGAGTATAATGCTTCAATGTTAATAATCTGTCAGTAGTTACAATTTATATCTAACCATCAATAGTGTAACCAAAAAATATCAAAATGTCTTGAAAATGGTTATTGAACTAAGTATTCTATCAAATGTGATAACTGAAGGGAGATAACTCTATCATGAAATAAATTACCAATTCTTAATTACTTTTAATTTCTTAAAGAGTTCTTGAACTTCATTTTTTCAAGGTGTAAATAGTGTTGATGAAAGTACTAAATTTAAAGCAAAATTGGCTAGTGAAATCTAATTTAAACATATAGATCCATTTTCTTGTTGTTACATTCATTTATACAAATTTGAGTATACAAGTAGTTTTTAGCATAATTACCAAATAAAAATTCAGTACAACGAAAACCAATTAAGCAGCAAACATTTTATAATTATTTAATGGGATGATTTATAGTTTGATTCAGTTACATTTCCTATAATACGAGTTCAGAGTTTCAAACAATATAACATCAATATTGATACATGATGATAAAAAGTTGTTAGTATATTTGTGTGTTGTGTAACATCAATCTATTAAAGGCTTTATAATAAGTCCTATGTATCAGTATATCTGTAAGGTGTCATGTCTCCTTTCATTGAAGTGACAAAGCTGTTGTAATAAAAAAAAGATTGTCACATATCACACTTATCTATCATCCTGTACATTGATTTAATATATTCCCTTTAGTTAGAAAGAACTGACAAAATATTAAACATTTTAGATTATTTGATATGAAGATAGCGTATACAAGTCTTTGACATTAATCTAGTTTCCTAACAAACAGAATGTATATCTATCTTTGGCAGATATCTAGTTGTTTTACAAACAACAAAAAAATACAGTTGTTTGACAAATATGGAGTATACATATCTTGTTTACAAATATCAAATTGTTACATATTAATTGGTTTCTTCCAAATAATCCTCATCCATTTCTTTAGATACCAATTTATCTGAAGACTTGTTTCTTCCAAATATCCAAGTTTATCATGTTAAATGATATTCATTTTTTAAGACTTCATTTCTCTGGAAATTGGTTTCTTAAAACTATCCAAGATTGTTTCATCAATATCCACTTCTTCAGACATCCATTTATTCAATACTGATTGAATCAAATAAACAAAACAGGAAGTATATAAAGATTTTCAATTTTCAGTTATGAGGTGAGAGTTTCCCCTTGAGGTACCCCATCCATCGTTGGGCCGTTGTTTCAAACAGAGGATCGTCGTCAATGAGACTTAGTAAGAGAAGCTGATTGATATGAACAGTATGATAATCCCACCGTGCCCTGTTGGGCGCCACGCCCAGAGAAATGTGTTTCAGGTCGTAAAACGTCCCTGTACCACTATCATACATTAATAACATATTTTTTAACGTCCGTAAGCCGGCGTTATACAACTTTGCAGCATGTTCTGCTGTCTGACCAGAAGACACAACCTTTAAATCATATAATCCAATCAGAGAATATATAAATCCATTTAATACAAAAGTACCTGGTGTTGTTGGATATTCCTCATACCAGTCATATGTATTTGCAAATTTTTGTAATACTCCTCCTTCAGAGCTTGGAATTTCGAAGATATTAAGAGCCTTTGCAGCACTGTCCAAGTACTTGTTGTCTTTGGTAACACTATAGGCCCGCACTAACAAAGAAATGGCCTGTCCTTGACCCATAGCTGAGTACCAGCCTGGCTTTAATTCCAATTTACCTGGAATTATTTTACGAGTCACTTGTATAGGCCACCCTCCTCTGGAATCCTGATAGTTCACAAGATAATTTGCTGCATCAAAAAAATGATCCAGGTGAGCCTCAGATGATAATGTGATATTGTCTACTAAGCCATGACCACGAAAACACACAGCTACGATTTTAGCAGGCGTTAGTTTCACTTTGCCTCTTTTGCTTTTGGCAATTTTTAAAATCTGACCTTTATCATAATCAATTAGCACTTTACGAGTCAAATGTGTCCATTTCCCTTTCTTTGAGGAACCGATGCCATAATAAAGGTCACGATCTTCTAAGGTCATAGTGGTATTGCTGAGAATGTAATGTATTCGGAACAGGTTACCCTCGTTTGTACGTAAGAGAACAGTGACACTGCCATTGGTGATGAATTTGACATCCAGAGACAACGTACTAAGGTTATGGTCCTCCACAGAGATGGTAATTCCAGGATTTTTAAGGAGGTCTACAAGAGAGAATCATTGTTCACATTCAGCTGATTGAATCCACCATGTATATAAACTGATCATAAAAAAATTACGGAGATCAAGAACCAAAGTCAACTATTGTGGTCAATTAGTTCTGTGATCTGACAGATTATTTAAAAACATTTCGACAACATAATTTCCAATAGGACACTATTTAACTTAAAACTGAGGTAGCTTTATTCTGACTTGATTATCTATAAATAAATTTCATACTTATATGTAAATTATTTCATCCGCCTTGCTTGTTAGATATTGTAACACAATCATGAATTCTCATAAAAATTATTACAACAAAGGATATTTCTTGAAAATAAATTGAATGAAAATTCAATACCACAGGATCGGTATCCTTATCTCAACTCTAAATATCAGACAGCAGCTGGCTAGTTCACACCATTATCTAAGACTACCACTCAGATTTTACAGAGTATTATATGTGTAGATACCTGGGGTGTCAAACTCTATAACATTGTTCTCCTCATTGGTATGGTCAGTTTTGATAGCGATTTGTGATCGACGGTCAGGGAGGAGCCAGGTGTTAAGGTCACCGCCTTCTCCGTCCTCCAGTATCGCTCGCTGTGGACTAGGCTCCATCAACTGTTTGCTGTAGTGACTCAAACCATACTGGGCAATCTGTATTGGGTAGAAGTGTCCATTGTGGTTCCACTGGACTGATACTGGTACACCTGCAATGTATACAAAAGTTATTGTCAGCCCGACATACCTTCAGCCCTAGGTCATTCTAAGCAAAAAGTAACTACCCTTAAAAACTTGAACACAAGCTAGCCTCAAACATAAGCCTTCCCTAAAAGATAAACCTGAAGTCTCTTATATGAATAAACCTGCATTTGTTTACTATCAAAGGAAATAAACGTCTTATTTTCAAGTTTTTCGGGTTCTTTTAAACCCATGCAAATAGTAGCAAATGAAGCTTGTGAGAATAAATTAAGAGTTCAAACAATACGAGTCAGCATGTCCTAAAATCACAAGGAAGTATTAAGTGTGCCAAAAAAGGCTACAAAACATTAAATACATTGGCCTGTTTGAAATATTGACAAGCATGCTGATTATGATGTGATTTTCTTTTGAATAACCTGCATGTTAATGAACTGTTAGAAAACTTCAGGATTTATTTTGTTGATTATTATACTGGATAAAGAAAATACAAAGTAAGCAAAAACAAAACTAGGGCTACTGATTCTTCATTGTATTGTCTCAATGGTGTGTAAATAGCATACCTATAACTCTTTAAGTTATTTGATGGAGATAATCTTTGTGTGATTATCTTAACAAATGTGTAGTAAAACAGCACTAGCCGACATTTTGTTCTCTGCATACTGATTGTGTGTAATGTTATACAGAATTGGGGCTTCTTCAAGTTTTATCAGCCAGCCGAAGTACAATGTGACAGGCATGAATGAAACCAAGCTGAATCCATGCTAATTAAGTGACATCTATATAATATAGAGTGATTTTTTTGACACAAATAACTCTATTACTGATTAGGTATATACAATACAATCTCATGATATGTTTGAATGGTTCAAATTATGAGTGAAGCAAGAAAAGAAAGGATTCAAACCATCACTAGACAGAATATTTTTGTTTTTATTTTAAAAGGTTTACCATAATTTCTTGTTTGATTAATTTCAATCTTTATCTAATTTTTAATTCCTGCATTATGTTTTAATATTTTCGACATATATCAGCAACATGGGAGAAAGCTCTTGCTTTGTGAAATATTTTGTCCTCATTAATAAAGAGAAATGGAAAGAAATGCGATCTGTGCCACATCCAGCGCCACCTAATTTTTAATTTCCTTGTCTTGAGACCTATACTCCATCCCACTGATGTTTTCTCCTCAGGAGACCTACCTTCAATTCCACTGTTGTACCCTAACCAGGAGACCTACCTTCAATTCCACTGTTGTACCCTAACCAGGAGACCTACCTTCAATTCCACTGTTGTACCCTAACCAGGAGACCTACCTTCAATTCCACTGTTGTACCCTAACCAGGAGACCTACCTTCAATTCCACTGTTGTACCCTAACCAGGAGACCTACCTTCAATTCCACTGTTGTACCCTAACCAGGAGACCTACCTTCAATTCCACTGTTGTACCCTAATCAGGAGACCTACCTTCAATTCCACTGATACATTTGACTCTTCTTCTGTCTTCCACATTGTAGAACTCAAAAGACATGAAGACACCATCAGGTGAATAGCTGTCTCTGGGTGGGTGGATCTGTGAGTAACTGTGTTGTAATTCAAATCGGTCATACCCATCATATGAGTTGATGGAGCCGTAAACCTGTGAGAAAGAAACATTAAACAATGGTAAAACAGCACTTAAAACTGATGTAGTATCTTTACATTTGTAATTATGTATTTCATTGCTCATTATTTCACATATCCTGGATTTCCTCTGGCTCATTTGATATCAGCCATTTTGACTTGATACCCTCGATCTGTCCTTTTAAAGGTCAAATGTTTGGTGTAGGAGCCAGAGAAAACTGAGGGCTATATTCCATGATTGACTTCTTCATAACTCGAACACATAAATAGTTTTGCTCTTAAAAACCTTTCCATACACTGAAATATTCATGAAATAGTGAAAAAAAATGAACAACAATATGACAATGGTTTAAGTTTCACGAAAGCAATATTTTAATCTAAAGGATGTGACTTTGAATGAAATATTTGATAAAACTTTACACTTTAAACTTTGAAACAATATTGAGACAGCTATTTTGAATTCATTTTGTTTTCATTGATGACAGAAACAATCATGCACAGTATCTGGAGTTGCCTTTCCTTACACTATGTGTGTCAATGGCTATTTTGTTCAGAATCCATGACGAAGTGTTTTCTTTCCTCTGGAGAAAAACACTTCAGTATTGTTAATTTTTTTTTTTTTTTTTGCTTTTAACTCTAAAGACTTATTGACAAGAGTTATAAATTTTTGGAATTAAAACCTCTTTGTAGAGACATTTTTTTAATTAAGAGAATGTATAATAAGAAGATTGTAAAATCATACATTTTCATAAGACTCAATTTTCATGGTTTTTCAAAAGTATAATTTCTTAGGCACTTGATTTCGTGGATAGATAAAGATGAATTAGACTACTTATAATTATTTCAAAAGACATAAATTTGTGGATTAAGTGTACCCACAAAATCAAGATAAATAAAAACCCTCTGAAAATCAATGATTGTACAGTATATAATTATCTTTCAAATATCAATGTATGTTTATCAAATTAACAAATGCCACCGACGTATGGATTAATACCCAGCATATTTCTTCTAACCCTCTCTATAAAAACAATTGCAAAAAGGTGTTGTAATGAACAAATAAAGGAATTCAATTGAAGAGATAAAGAGCCAGAAAAATCTATTGAAAAACGATAATGATTTAAATATACAGTTGCTGATCACTCTCAGATGATGATATCTTATCCTGTTGTATTGACCCAGAAACATGAGAGTGCCATTGTTTTGAATAAGTGTGCCTTGAATATAATTGTTGAACTTACTGGTAGAGTTATATAGAGTGTGTAGGATGTGTAGTAAACTCCTACACAAAGCCACTGTTATATGAGGAATGAACGAGTTGAGTTTGAGAACATATTGTGTAGTATTCCCCTGAGTTTAGATTCTTAACAAGTACCAGGCATTCATACATAATTGTTTTGTTTCCGTGGAATTACAACAAAGCATGCATATACAAGTTCTGTAATTATCAAATATGGATTAGTGGCCGCTCAGAGAATAAGTTAAAAACAAAACTACACATTATGTGTATGCTGTCTTACTCTTACTGACAACCTTAAAGCTTTCAGGTAGAGGTTAGTTTTTTAAATTTCAAAAATTACTGATTTTGACAAAATAGATCATTAATATAGAGGTGTCTGTTTAATGATTTTTCTACACTTATCAAACAACATCTTCAGTAAACCTGGTTACCTCAAAGTATCTCTGTACAAAAGTGAATGGTAGGTACACTTCCTTGTCCTCCAGACGACCTTTAATGGAGTAGTCACCATTGACAACACACTCTATCTCCTTATATGGAAGGGGACCCTCCTCTGCAGGTTGGCCGATAGCATTTACGTCTCTGTGCGGAATGCGTGCAGATGAATCAAACTTATCCACCGGCCCTGCCCCTCGGTACTGCCCTTCCCTGTAGAAATCAGATTGACATAAAAAGATGAGTTTCTTCACTTTTTCAAGTTCGTGTTGCGTAATCAATCTTTTCTTATTTCATCTCAGTTAAAATTTATTATTCCTTTCAGCAAAACCTGATTTCAACACAACAGATGTACCTGATGAAATTAAGTACAGGTCTGGTTTATTTCAGTTCGTCTGGACTTCAGTATTATTTGTATGATATGCCAGTAAATCTCTTTGATCCAAACAATAACAAAATAAAGTCAACTGGGGGATGTGTCTAATTTTTATGACAATTTATCAATATCATAAGTTAGCCATTTACCTTCATTGAAAGATTTCAACGCTGCTTTCAATAACTGCAGAATTCATGTAGTTTTAATCTCAATACAATTAACTGTGTTACATATTTTATTTTTCTTGGACTAAGGAAGACAAAATTATTGACACAATAGTAATTGTGCCCCGTATAATCGATTAATAATTTGGAATCAGCTGATTCTACTGATGCAATTTTGCCAATTTCAATACCAGTATCATTGTCTTAATGTTATTGTGTTTTATTTTTTTTTTATTTTATCATTCCTTTTTTAAGTGTCAATGCAATCAAATGTTATAAACCAAGTATTTTGATGCGTTTTCCCTAACAACTTTACATTCAAGCATATGTACAATAGCTGCCACGATGCAAAATCTCTCTAGAATGATGGTTGTAAATCTACCATTGCTGCCAATCTTACAAGAATCTATTTCCTGGTAGGTTTACAGTGAGAAGTATCTATAGTTCTTAAAATTTTATCAATTAATCAATTATGAAATACACAAACACTCATTGGAATCAATGTTTTTTCCATGCCACTAATCAATGTCATCCACTACACCACTACTCCTTCAGGTGGATATTTCTCCTGGACTACAGGTAACTTAATTTGATCCGTTCAACTGGATATATACCAGGTATATGCATTTGTACCAGGTCAGGAGGAAGCCTATCACAACACTGCAGAATGTAATCCAGACCAGGTTTTCTACGCTAACAGATACCAGGAAATGCATCAACACGGTAGTAATTCAGACCGAGTTTCCTGCCCCATCACGTGTTACCTGTTTGATATGCCACATGTGTTTATGTTCTGCACATACATGTTAATCAGTTAAGTTCACGGTTGATAATATTTGTTTTTGGGAGATTCTGTAGCATTCACAAAGAGTTTTAAATGAAGATGGTTGTCAATGATATCACATCAAGTTATTGACATCCAATAAATGTGTGTGATAGGTGGGATGTATGTACAGTTTTGTATCCAACTCAACAAAACAAATTCTAAAAAAAGAATGTGAATTGAGTGAGGATGTGTGTAAACATTTAAACTTGTAGCTGACTGCAGCTGTTGGTTGTTCATTTGGGACCAGAAATCCAAATGATCATTCCATCTTTTCATTTAGAATCTTTTATCAAATCTAATTTGATTTTTTTCATATTTCTTATTTTATTCTTTCTGAAGTGACTTTCAGTTTAGTTAATGAATATTTTTTCAGTTTCAAAAAAAAACAAAACATTCAGATGGGACAATTTTAGTACTGTCTTAATGTCAATCTTGCTATGATTTCACTACGATCTCATCTTAATTAATTTACAAATTTGAAAGGAGGTTTATGCAAATTGATCTGCAAATGCCGTACACATGTATGTGAATTGTATATGAATTATCTGACTCAATACATTTCTTTGAATTACCTTGCTCTACATTTACTTGTGGATAACCTATGTATTTATGCATGTATTAATTACCTGACTATTTGTGTCAATTACCTGAATGTACCTGTGTGTGTAGATCATGGGACCCTTAATGTGTATGTGAGTTACCTGACTGTGTGTGCATGTGAATTACCTGACTGTGTGTGTGTGTGTGTGTGCATGTGAATCGCCTGACTGTATGTGTATGTACGTTACCTGACTGTGTGTATGTGCATGTGAATTACCGGACTGTGTATGTGCATGTGAATTACCTGACTGTGTGTATGTGCATGTGAATTACCTGACAGTATGTGCATGTGAATTACCTGACTGCGTGTGTATGTGAGTTACCTGACTGTGTGTGCATGTGAATTATCTGACTGTGTGTGTATGTGAGTTACCTGACTGTATGTGTATGTGAGTTACCTGACTGTGTGTATGTGCATGTGAATTACCTGTGTGTATGTGCATGTGAATTACCTGACTGTGCATATGTGCATGTGAATTACCTGACTGTGCATATGTGCATGTGAGTTACCTGACTTTGTGTATGTGCATGTGAATAACCTGACTGTGTGTATGTGCATGTGAATTACCTGACTGTGTGTGTATGTGAGTTACCTGACTTTGTGTATGTGCATGTGAATTACCTGACTGTGTGTATGTGCATGTGAATTACCTGACTATGTGTGCATGTGAGTTACCTGACTGTGTGTGCATATAAATTACCTGACTGTGTGTGTATGTGAGTTACCTGACTGTGTGTGCATGTGAATTACCTGACTGTATGTGTATGTGAGTTACCTGACTGTGTGCATGTGAATTACCTGACTGTATGTGTATGTGCATGTGAATTACCTGACTGTGTATATGTGTGCATGTGAATTTCCTGTGTGTGCATGTGAGTTACCTGACTGTGTGTGCATGTGAATTACCTGACTGTGTTTGTATGTGAATCACCTGACACCATGTGCATGTGAATAACCTGACTGTATGTATGTGCATGTGAATTACCTGAAGTTGTCATCCAGCCTGCCAAGATCACACTGGCCCCAGTGGTACATGGTGATGAGGAACGGAATGCCCATCATCAGCAGTACCACCAACTTCAGGCTGACACGTGGGGCCATCACGTCCTAACCCACAGCCTGCGAATGAAAGGTATAACACATGAAAAAACACAAAAAATTCAAATTCCTCCCAAAGGGGCCACCGTCCTAACCCACAGCCTGTGAATGAAACATTTCATATATGATATACAAAAACAAAATTATATAAATATGTATTCATTTAACAAGGGATCACCGTCCTAACCCACTGCCTGTGATTGAGTCATTTTATATATAACAAACATTCAGGAGTACTGTATTCATTTCATTAGAGCCCAAAATAAGATTTAGAAACTGAAGACCAGGGGAGCTTTACTTATGATATGACACTGCAATACTGTTCGGTGGGCATTATCATGTAACATTTACTGAATATTGGACTGTAATGTTCATTATGAGATACAACTGATGTTATGTTTTGGATGTATACTTTACCCAAAAATATTTTGATATCAATAATTCAAAACATTTTTAAACTGAAGTGATAGATATGTACCGATTCTTCATCAAACAGAGAGTACAACATAAAATAATTCCATGGAAAAACCTACAGAAGGTTGTACAAAAGACACACATTTAGAATCAAGCCCAGTTGAGCAAATAATTATTTAAACTGCATTACACATCAGTTTTGTCCTGACAAGAATTGTCAGTGATGCTAAAGGCTTGCATTTTGAAACCTCTGAGGAAACGGAAGGAAAATGTCAAAATCTAAACAGGGACATTGTACTAGCTCCATAAATCAATAATTCTGTTTATTTTTTATATCTGATGATTACAGAGGACCTTCAAACTACTGCCAAATACATGTTTATTTATATACATAGAGATACAGTGACAAACCTATACATGAATTCCGAGTCCTGTACCCATATAATTTGAATGAGAATCGTAAAATTTCTGAAAACCCTTAAAATTTACAGTGTGGGACCCATTGATTTCAGCAGTAATGTTGAAAAGGACTCATAAAATAAATTATAGATTGGATCACTGAGGTAGGAGTTATTTTGTTTCCATCTAATGACATTAAGAATTCAGACATTTTTTTTTCTTTCTTGATTTTTCAGTACCTGTTAATTATACAGGGCATCAACACATATACACAGATGTCAAATCAAAGTTAACACTCAGATTTTAAATGACAGATTCACAAACAATAATAAATGAAAGCTAAAATTGAAAGCTGACATCTCAGATGTTTTTTTACCAGTTTAGTTTTTTGTTTGTTTTTGTCCGACAAATCAAAGCAATATTAGAGTTCTAGTCATGATCTTTGATTCTTACTTGCCCCTCCTGGCAAGTAGTTTTAACAAACGACTTGAGTAAATATCTAACACATGAAACATATATAAGCTTAAGCCCTAATAAACACATTAAATGTTATGAATTAAAGATGGATTTTTATTTTCAGGGGTACCATTATATTAAGCATTGTACATAAGTGCCAGTACAATAAGCTGGTGGTTTCAGAAACATGTACATGCTAGTGAATTGTTCAGGTTCCTGGCCACAAATTCCACAAAACCAACAACACCCGTACATCAAAGGCGTGTCAACCTGAACCACATCTGTCGAGCAATGTTTCTATGTCAGGAGAAAGAGTAAGCAAACATAACCTATAATACCCAGGTACATGTATTGTTAAAACATTTTGAAACAGATGGCATCTATTTTTGCATTTTCTAGATCAACATTAAATAGTACTCTTGTATTCAATATCATACTTTCCTTTTTTATAATTATCTAATTAAATATTCATAAATTCTAATTATCATTTATTTAACTTAATACATACAGTGGACAGTATTAATTGATACAAAGTTATTGAGCAATACAGTTACATCAAAAGCACAATATGTGTAAACACAGCTGTCATGGATCCATCAACTTTCACATAACAGAGAATTACAAGACCAGATAAAAATCTTGATACCACAGTGCCTGCATGAGGAACAGCGTAATTAGATTGTCGCTTAGGTCAGTGTGTGAAGTGTTTATCTGATGGCATTCAACTCAAATAGATTACTGTAAAGGGGCCCTCTGTTTATGTTTTACAAACACCAACACTACTCTGCCTCTTCCTGTCATGTCTCCAAATGAATTTCTGATTTATTCATCAATTCTATGAGTTTAACAGTATCTCAGGAGATGTAAGCAGATATTGTCCTTCTAATGAAATACTAATGGTTATGTTTAGTATTTGTTTAATTATTCTATCTTAAAAAAAAAAAAAAAAAACTCATTCCAACATTGACACAGTCTACACACATATTATCATGAAATAAGTATGGCATTTTGTTTCAATTTACAATGAAATTCATGAAACCCCCACTGTTATTATTGTCGGTAATTAAATAGCGTGTTATTGTGTACTAGTAGGTTAGCCTTAAAGTTTATGGAAATTATTCCCTTATCAGGTAAGATTAAATATAGTGTTACATAAAACAATGATGAAAAAAAAAACCTTGTCAGACTTTTTCAGATTTTGTTGAACTCTATTTCCTTATAATACCTAGGTTATTGTTAAATGGTATTGATGCATGCATATTTTTCGGTCTGGTTCCAGTCTGTCTAAGGTTATATGTTAACATATGTTGTAAATTGATAATGGGGAATTTAAAATATTTTCATGCTCAGTATTTCATAACAGAAAAAGCTGGCATTTAAAATTTACATAACTGTTAAAATTCATAATGATCAGTACTTGGTCACAGCCAAGTGTACCTACCACTAATTAAATCTAAGTAACTTAGGTAACTGTACTGATCTCCAACCTATTCCTTCCTAGTATCAATTCTCATCAATAATGGCCAATAAGTGTTTCCTCGAAAAATTCTACAAGTATAGTACGCAGTTCTATGAATTATATTTTCTTTAAAAATGAAAATATAATATAAAAAGGACATATAATCTAATTAGTTCTGTGAAAAGTTACTCGAGAGTTAACAAATATTTCCCATACAAATGACGAGTATTTGTCAACAACCTGTACATATGTTCATAGGTAATGTAATTAATAAGGAAAAGGAGAAGATATGTTTATGTTTTGAACTTCTTTTATCTTTACTGCCTAATTATCTGGTTTTTAGTGAAATGAAAACACATTCTAGATTATCTCTTACATTTTCAACAAACAAAAGTTTAATGGTGGTTACCGTATATTTTTAATACATACTACAAAAAACACAGGATGTTTTGAGACACTTTACTGAAAGAGTCATGTTCTCAATACGACTGCAGGTCATGGATTCTTCACTGTGTTCGCATTAGCACACAACACAGTCTGCGTAGCATTGTATACCTCAAATTGTTACTATCCCCACGTTATTGAATAACTTTTAGAAGATAAAATCCAAAACAGCAGATTTTTTAAACAAAACAAGCATAGTCTGTGTGTGTACTGAATTAGATAAACTGGTACCACACAGAGATTGACGGTCTGGTAGGATAACAGAATAGGCTACACTAAGGCGTGCTGTACCTGGTACGTCTGTTTAGCCAAGCTCGATGAATTTGTATTTAATCTATAATTATTGTTTACAAGCAAAGGTTACGAGAAACAATCATATTCAGTTTTTAAAAAGTGAATATTGCAATGTTGTATAAGACACCATTCTTCACAGTAACTGCTGCTGTTATCATTACTGATACTCGAGTAAGCTGGATGAACGATCGGATTCGATGTAAGCAGACGGCACGACATCCAAGCCCATTCAAACAGCGTGGTTAAACGCATTTGACAACACACTTTACTTACCTTACATTGTGTCTTATCATGAAACATTACATTATCCAATCCATAACAACAGAATTTTAGAACAATTACTTAGAAATTCCACGTTTGCTACCTCCCAACATGAGAGCACCTCCTAAACCCGACTGCATGTCACGAGCGACAATATACATCTGAGAGAATTCTCCCAGGGGACGTAACTCCGCCATGACAAACCAAATGGTCATATGAGCATTTTCGCTATTTCTCTCTGCCAATGATTGTTTATGAGAATAAACGACAGTCATTGTCCTTTCCAGAGTTGTGAGGTTTTATTTTCGTTATTGTAAAACTAAAAACAATTTTTATCTTCCTATCTAGTGTACTTTTTCTTAAAAAAAAAACAACTAAAAAACAAAACAAAAGCAAAATATGTGCCCCATTTCATTTTAAAAAATGATGTTTCATAAAGCCCTATTTACTGTTGGTTAATTGAAAAGAAAAAAAAAACTAAAAATTGTTACACAAAAATAAAGTTAATGAACTTAATTTCTTGTGTGACACCTGGGTAGACTAATTAAACATCTGGTGAACTGTTTCTTGGTTTGGGTCTGACACAATGTAACGGTATCAATGAATCATTCTCTAATTTCTTTCTTTCATTATACTGACATCTCTCCTTTTAAAGTTGACAATTATCTTAATTAATGAATAAACTCAGGACTAAAAAACAGCTAGAATTGTAATTTCCCAGACAATTTTTTTTATGCACCATAGGACAGTCAAGATCAGTTTGTGTTTATTGCTGGTCAGCATAACAGCAGTAATAACTGGTAACTAAAAGAGAAATAAACAAAAACATTATCTTAAAAAACCTAAATATTACAACATTTTTTTAATTGTCATAATGAAAAGGTAACATTTGTATTTTACAACATTACAAAATATTTAAATATTTTAAGAAACTATCCATGCAATAAAGCTAACCAGACTGAACAAATGAATAGTATCGAACTTCCTCACTTTGTTAGACATGGTGTTCTCATTAAATGACTATGTTACCATTCAGTTAAATAACTGGCATAAAAAACATTTAATCGGGTCAGATAGCCAATCAACAGGTGTGTGAGGCTTTTATGGTTGGACAGGTGTTCACCAACAATGGAAACATTTCAACAATTCAGTTAATTCAGGATAAAAAAATTTTTTCTTCACTTGTTTTTTAAACACAATCATTAGTAAGTTATTCAATATCATCTTAGATTTAAGAATCATTTTTTTCCTTTTTTTTTTTTTTTTTAATGGGATAAAAAGTCAATGAATGTGATTTTTGATATACAACTTAACTTCTATCTCAAAATGAAAAAAATACCAGTCCTGTTTTATGAAAAAACAAAAACAAAAATGTGTCGTTAAATGATGGAATGAAGCTTTGTACTCTATGTCTGTTAGGTTAGAAAAAGACTATAAAACTTTCAACAAGCTCAAATACAATTTAAAATATTTACTCCATACTTTTAAGAAAATGAAAAAAAATCATATTCTTCTCAAGAATGAAGCACAACACCAAACATATAACTTTGTTAAATGAAAACAATAAATTTTTGTAGATAGGAATTGATTAACAAGTCACGAACTGTTTTGGAAAGGATGAGAAGGACAGAAATGGGAGTAAAAATGCTGAACGTGCTGTTTATTATGACAATGGCCAGGAAGTAGTTATCCTTTCCTCTACAATTACACCCTCATCCCAAATTCCACTGATTGATTTTTACACAGCATCACATACAGTAGGCCGATATACCAGGGTAATGCTAAGGGTGTTCAGGCATTAAAGTGCAATATTTGTCACAATTACTGTGTCAAATGGCATCCTAATATTATTAGCTAATGAATAATTTTTCATGCCTTCAATTGAAATTTTGTTTAAAAAAAGAACGTGAAAGAACGGGAAATTCTTTTAGTGAATTAATGCAGGATACTGTTTAAGTCTAAATGGTTGATGTGAGAAAGTGCCCTAAGGGTCTTGGACTATTAAGGAGGTAAAAAAAAAACCCACAAGAGATAAAGTGGGGCTGTTACTTCACACCTAAGTCAAAATGATGAGAAGTATTCAACTTGAAATTTATTTCCTTCTATTTGAAACAATATACCTTTTTGTGAGATGTTTTAAAATCACAAACAATTTAGTTCTAATAACTGTGATCTTTACTGGTAAAGATTAATTGTTAATGGTCCACTTTATAAAGGGATTCTAATCAGAGGCTGACTTTTGAAATTCCTGTGAGAGGTGGACTTTATAAGAAGGTTATTGTGAGAGGTGGACCTTAGATGAAGGTTATTGTGAGAGGTGGACCTTATAAGAAGGTTATTGTGAGAGGTGGACCTTATATGAAGGTTCTTGTGAGAGGTGGACCTTACAGAAAGGTTCTTGTGAGAGGTGGACCTTATAGAAAGGTTCTTGTGAGAGGTGGACTTGATAAGGAGGTTCCTGTGAGAGGTGGACCTTACAGAAAGGTTCTTGTGAGAGGTGGACCTTATAGAAAGGTTCTTGTGAGAGGTGGACTTGATAAAGAGGTTCCTGTGAGAGGTGGACTTGATATAGAGGTTCCTGTGAGAGGTGGACTTGATAAAGAGGTTCCTGTGAGAGGTGGACTTGATAAAGAGGTTCCTGTGAGAGGTGGACTTGATGAGAAGGTTCTTGGAAAACTGGGCTTTATAACGCAGTTCTTGTGAAAAGTGGTTTGTTAAAATAAGATCTCCGATGATAGATGGTCGTCTGTCAAATTTTTTATCAGTGATACACAAAATAAAATGGTATTTCAATAGTTTTTTTAATGGGTTTTTAACTGCTTTTAAGATCAGGACAACTTCTGAAGTACATTTCTACAGCTGATCATTTTGTTTTTAACAGCTTAAATCATAAATCATGTTTCTACAATTGTTGTAAAGTTTACAATCACTCAAATGTGGTCTCCCATCATATGTGAGTGATTTACCCTTTTAAAAGGTCTCCAACACAAGACAAGCAATTAGTCTGAAATACATGTCTTCTTTCGTCCCCACAAGTCAACCCAGTACTCCAAAGTCTACAAAGGCTTTCAAATGCTTCAGACAACTGTTTGGACCTGAGTCTGTAGATTCCAAATCTCTGTTAAACCTACTTTATTTGGATCACTCTAACAGTTACATAGACACTGGATTGAATGTCCATTGGGACTCATGAATATTCATGACATTATTTAGTCATGATAAATGATTGCAAACATTTGATACCATTATTATTATCTCCCTTGGGTATTGTGCTACATGGATTAGTAACTATTAAACATGGGGCTACTTCATGTTGGAGTAATTATCCACAAATTGCCTGGACAAACAGTAGACCTGATAGGGAAGTGTACACACGATAATTTGCTTATGTTTCACCTCTCTTTATCAATGTATTCGTATGATTGAGTTATCTAAAGCTGTGAGTATTACACAAGACAAGCGTTTCATCTCTCACACTTTATCTCTAGTAACTAGGTCAAATTTGTCCCTCTATGGTCATGCCATGAATTGACACCTCTAATATGTTCAAAAGGTCTCAGAGTGTGAAAATGATGAAATACCTCCATATCTTGGAGACCCTACCTGCAAATGTATATTGTAAACCTTAAGAATAATACAAGCTAGCAAATTTCAAGAGTTCAAACGACCAGGAATGGTGACCAACATGGATTCAGTGATGTACTGAAATAAGCATTTGTATGAGATTTTTGGACTACAATAACTTGTTTGACACTGTCACAATTGAACATCATATTGTGTCCCTGATAGAGACAATGAGTACAGAATCACTAAGGCCCTAAACCACCATATTGTCTCTAATCCTAAACCCACTATATTGTTTGTGATCCTTAACCCACCATATTGTTTCTGATCCTAAACTCACCATATTATTTCTGATCCTAGAACCACCATATTGTCTCTGATCCTTGACCCACCATATCATTTCTGATCCTAGAACCACCATATTGTCTCTGACTCTAGACCCACCATATTGTCTCTGAACCTAGAACCACCATATTGTCTCTGATCCTTAACCCACCATATTGTCTCTGAAACTAGACCCACCATATTGTCTCTGAACCTAGAACTGCCATATTGTCTCTGAACCTAGACCCACCATATTGTGTCTGAACCTAGACCCACCAAATTGTATCAGAACCATGACCCACCATATTGTCTAGATCTACTATAGTTTTGCTGACCTTTGAAACCCACCATAGTGCCCCTAAAGAAATCATTCTGTCTCTGCTGTATTAATGCATCAGATTCAGGTCTATGTGCCTTTCCAGCTGATGCCTAATATTCCTGGTCAAATGTCCATTACATACCTGTACAGACAGCCTGTATGGTCAGCAGTTCTGACCTCAGCTGTAAGGTCAGTAGTACAGATCATTTATCAGCCTTGTCTACTGAACATTGTAAATAATTTTAAACATCAGGAAATAATTGCTTGTCTGTCTGCACAGATATTTTCTGGACATAATCATAAATGAATCTAATTTGACCCAAAAAAACTCACAAAGAATGAGTTTTAGAGTCACGGACATGTTATGATGTAGACTAACATAGCTGACATTATAACAATACTGGCCATCTGTACACCAACGGTACTCAACATATGTTATTTGTACCCAAGGACCTCATCAACAGTCAATTATTGTCTGACACACTTGTTCAACCCATTTGATAACTCCCAGTCTGGTAATCTCAAGGAATACTCATTAAAATTAATTAATAAAAAAATTTCTTTTCAAAACAATAGGAATAAACCCAGAAATTTTAAAGTGTTCACTGAACTGAAAAGATTTGAAACAAAATTATGGTATTTCGTTTTTGAATACTGAATGAAATGTAAACCTGACTCTTTGTATATTTTTAGGCTGTAGATCCACTGATCTTGAAAATGATATGTCATTCATGGTGACAATTATTAGGCAGGCATTGAAATAACCCTAAAGAATCTCGCCCTTCTTGTTTACTTAAAGCTACTTGAACCCAGGTTTAATGGGTGAATCTATTTTTCATTATTCAGTTTTTATCATTTAACCCTGTCTAGCATGGATCATAATGTGCTTTCTCCACTCATCATGGTAGACTGTACTGCCAAGTGTGGCCGATACCATTGAGATGTCGACCTTACTCAACTTTCACTTGCACCGACTGACGAGTGGATTACTGGAGCAGTGGATTTTATCAATACGTAACTTTATCACAATCCATTGTACAGTAAAATACAGCTCCATCCCATCCTATAAAACTTCTGTTCTAACATAATTTTTCTATGGTTCAATTTGTCATGATTTTACCAAAATCGGGGATAAAATTGATGTCAATTAGACTGAAGTCATGAAATAAACTGATAAGTTATCATTTTTTCGCAATTTTATTCTATCCTCACAAACAGAACCTGTCAAAACTAACTGCATTTATATACCACTAACACGACACAAAACAGATTCTAACGATCAAAAACAAAGGAATTTACACACTTTACCGTCACTAACACCAATCTGATACCAAATGTTTTCAGCATTGTTTTGTTTAGGTCTCCCCTCAAAGAAATAACAACCCCATACCTCACTTGCCCCTACTGTAACACTGCACCCTATTCCTACACCGTAATCGCTCTCTGTCCAAACACAACACCAAACCTTGCCAATACTGTGCAGATCCTTCTGAATGCCATGCACCTCTGAAATTCCAGCATTCATACCCCAACCCCCCACCAGTATTTTTTATCTGTGGGTGATGACTGACTAATTGAGTTTACAATATGTTTCCATGATATCTGATGTTCTAAAAAACATTAAAAGGATTCAGATGAAGATAGAGAAACTAAGAAACATTTGATTATATTTCTTTTTGTGAAAAAAATAACGAGTTTGGAATGTTTTTTGTTTTGTCAAGCTGTAGATGATTAAACAACCCAGGAGAAAAGAATCAACTTCACATCACCGTGTGATGATGTTTATAAACATTCCAGTGAAAAGCTGACAGAGAAGTAGGTGATAACGCCCTCTGAGAATAGTAATTATCTTTCATTTGTCTATTTAGTCACACTAAACACAGTATCTAAGTAGTACTGGTCAAAGCTTTGATAATGGACAAAACCAAAACAAACATTAGAAACTTTCTCAGGCTAGAGGGAAAGATTCCCTATGTCAACACTCACTGATAACCTGCAAAGATATTTTCTAAATAATGGTCATAAATGTTTCAGATGTTAAAGAAAAGATCAGATTTTCTTCTAACCTTATCTCTGGCTCAAAGCAATGAATGGAGACCTTAAAAGAATCCTAATTTAATCATTCTGATCAAATCTGACTTTTTCATTATGACACAGAGAATGCTGAAACCATTCTTTTCTACCTTCAAAGAAGCAGCGTTTGTGTCAGTGCTCCTACTTATCCAATCTCGACTGTTTAAATATCCTATATCATTGAGATATATAGTACGAACACAAAGAGCTGTGCTAAACAAACAGTCTGTATCATTATATTACCCATTTGTATCACACAATATAACACTATACTTAAAACATTTATATGATCTTGGACTCCATCAGAAACACAATGTAAAACATCCTATGTCATTATGTATGAATTAATTGGAAGAATTGAATCTCCACAGAACGGACCATTTGTTTACTTTCAGGAAAAGTAAAGAGTTTTGCATGAGATCAACGAGTGTCTGACCTTTATTGAATATGTACATGGAGTATAGAGGGATGTGTTGACACCAAACTGTTAGCTCTGTTCCGATGTAATTGTGAAATACTTAAAAAAAATCTATACAAAACATCCCCAAAAAATTTAGCCCTTCAGGAAAAAATGCCAACTTGTTTTGTGCTTGTATTCAATAAATCTATTCTGCAATAACAGGAGAGAATTTGGAATGCTTGTATGTAACATTGGCAATGTTTAATTTGGAATGCTTGTATGTAACATTGGCAATGTTTCACATAAGAATTACAGAACGTTTATCATAGACATTTTATACGCTCTACAAATAAATATTTCTTGTCTGAAAGTATTTATTGTTTTCACAACTTCAAAACCACGAGAATAAAATGCAACAAATAAAATTTCAGATGAATTATCAGCGTATTGTTGAGCTATCTATGAATATTTTTTACTCTGAAATAATGCCTTTGATAAAATCATGAAGGAAAGTGATATAAAATAATTAATTTTTGTGAGGGATATATTTTCATGGGTACTCTATATCTACATATCCATACCCACAAAATGATACAGGGATGCGGACATAGATTATAGCACCTGTACTACTGGATTCTGTGAGATTAAATCACAAAGTCCTAACCAAAAAAGGATATTTTGGGGAAACAGCAAAATTGGAATTCCACAAAAATATCTGATTTTACAGTACTCACAAAGATTTTATGTCAAACAAGGTATGTATGATTCTGATAATTGATATAAACTAAACACCAGAGATACAATCATCAAGAATTAAGGGTTTGATATGTATATAAACATCATGATCTTTTCATTTTGTATCTTTGTCTTCCATTATAGGTTACAAATTATCTTTATAAATAATATCCAAGCCCAAATCTTTCATAAAACAATATAAATAAATAATAGGATGGTTTAGTACATTTCCTGTACACTGATCCAAACTTCCTGCCAGTCATTGAACCAGACATCTCATCTATGACTTCTAGCTGACCTCTAGATACTACGTACTAGGAACCAGGAACTACAGACACTGAATTCTCAAAAGTTCACAACATCGAAGTAAAAAACGCTGTGAGGACACGAGCTTATGTACTAGGATGCAGGTACCAGGAGAAAATTTTAACTTAATTTTCTTTCTAGACGTACCAATCATTTTTGAATTTGGAACATGTGAACACAATTATGTAAGGTGCACACTGCATGATTCATGACTGGTAATGTAATACTCTGGTAACATAGTGAAGATTTTCAACATTTGAACCTTTTTTAGATAAAGATTCTGATGAAATGTTACAAGTCGTCTCGCAAAGCTTAATTATTTGGGAGCAAAAACTAGAAATTGGGTGCAGAAATATCAGTTTTTTAAAATTAGGTTGACAGAAATGCCACAGGTGTGACTAAATCTACTGTGTCATCTGTCAGTGCTGTTGGTAAGCTATGTTCAGTGTGTTATCCAGAATCTCTCTTAATAAACAGGTGTATTTGGTTGTTAACTGGTTCACAGGTAATATGTTTTTTGGCCTTTGTTCCTGTTACTATCATTTCAGACTGAAATATGATGGTAAAATGGTGACTATAGCTTCAAGAGGTTTTGTTATCACTAGATCTTGGATATTTGAAAAACATTTGTTTACATCGTCTTCTGTTTGTAAGGGAAAATACTCAATGTAAAATTATTTTTATTGAAATGGAGTTTCCTCCTCTGGGAATGCTTTCTGAATTTGTACTACAATCTACATGTAAGGAACTGATTCACTTGATGGATTTTTTGTAACCTTAGATAAAAAATGATAACAAATCTGTACCTGAGCTAAGATTGTATAAATTCCACAAACCAGGCTTGTTAAACGTTTACATTCACAAAAGAAACAGTGTAATATAGACATTTTAAACAAATTTCAAGATGGAATAATTAAAAATTATGATGATGATGATGATGATGATAAGGTTTAAATACAACTGATGCTGAAAGGTGTAATAGAAAAAAAACAGTGGAAATATTATCTAAATAGCAATGTGCTAAGATATGAATGCACTAATTGCTGTTTCTGTGCATGTTTTTATATAACAATCATTCTGTATGTACTGATAATCCAAAAACGTATCGTGGGCTTGTTTTAAATCAACTTTACAAGAAAAACCCTGGAGATAAAACTGCTAACAAAGTACAGCTCTTTTAACAAATTGAGGCATTGGAGTGCAGAACTTCAAGCACCATTTAATTCCAATTAAATGGAAATTGTTTTACGCTATTCAATTGTTTGTTTGGTGGTCCTGTTGTATAAACAAAATTCTGTCATTTGAGATGCTTCATGCTGGTCGAGTAATTTAATTCCACAATAGTGGTTTGAAATCTAGACACAGACAGAACTGACTAGAAATGTAATTTATGTGAGAGACTTACTGTAGAGCTAGGTGTGTGGGGCGAGGTGCCATCGTAATCCACACATCTCTGATCTGAAAGCGATCATCCGGACATGACACTTCTAGATTGACCTACAACAACAAAAAGATATTGACAGTTTAAAAGATTCATGATTCTCGGGGGAATGCAGGAAATTAATGTTCTGTGACGAATAATGTTGGAACTGACACAATATATTGTGGAATGTGAAAATAAGCCTTTTTAATGATGGTTTTAGTCTGTAGAATAGAAGTTCAAAAATCAATGACTTATTCATTTATCAGTGATGGATGTTTACATTTCATTGTAGTGCATTCATGGTATAATGAGTGTCACTGATCGTCATTTATCATCGTAATAATACACCCACAATATAATGCACTAAACTACAAATAATTCTGAGATAATCAATAACAAACAAACAGAGAAACAATTTTTATGTAAATTATTAATGGATGACTGTAAAACTTTTCATTATTAATAAACACAGGCAGCGCTTAAATGGTCATGCAATGTTTGTAACAGGTGATTACATTTTCTAAACTATAATGCAAACATTTTTTCTGGTTTAATATCCAGGACATTGAAATTCAGATTTTTTAGAGCCTTCAATGTGATCAGGGTGAAACATCTAATACAAATTATGATTTTCTGAAAACA
The DNA here is from genome assembly GCF_031769215.1 of Ylistrum balloti. Taxonomy (NCBI): domain Eukaryota; kingdom Metazoa; phylum Mollusca; class Bivalvia; order Pectinida; family Pectinidae; genus Ylistrum; species Ylistrum balloti. Next base: position 170,454 of record NW_026782069.1, on the reverse strand, counting down.
ACTTGTTTGATTGGTCTGGATTTCTAACCAATCAAGACCTACAAATGCAGATACAACACACAGCTTGACAATTTGTCAGCATTATTTTTTTTTCAATTCAATCTTTAATCAGAGCAGTATTGAGAACAAGAAAAAAAATCAATTATTTGACGTCACAGTATAATTATCGACCCATCTTCCACTTACAAGCATCACCTATCTATCAATGTGGTATTTCAAGGCTGAGGTCTTAACAGACAACATGTTGTTATACAACTTCAATCACTTTAACACATTATCAATTGCAACAGTAATCAGAAAAAAATGGATGTGTCATCTCATATCATTACACTTCGAGCAGTTTCTCCAAGAATATTGGTAACCATGGTAACTTCCCAAATGTGTCACTCCACATGTATAATTGTCTCTGATACAGACATATAGCTTTAATTATATATGACCATGGCACCAGGTTCGTGAAAATGAAAAATGCATCTTCATAATTATTTTCAGCATCCCAAATCCTAACTTCCTTGGCAATAAGATTTCAGACTTGCTTGGCAGCAGGATTCCAGATCCCTTTGGCCACCAGAGCCCAAATTAGTCTAAGGAGTTCACACCCCCTTGGCCTAATAGTCCTGACTTTTTTGGTCATAGAAATCCTGGCCTTTTAGGCCTTAAGAGTCCACACCCTTAGGACATAGGAGTCCACACCCCCTTGGTCATAATAAAGGAGTCCAAACCACTTACTAACCAAGGCAGACTGACATGCTTTTTGTTTTAAGTAGGAGTGACCCTGGATATGCCATTATACAGCCATCCATAGTGTAAAGTAGTTCAGCTCTATGTGGAACTCCCAGAGGCTAACACCGAAACTTCATCAGAAAATGTTATGTCTTCGACAACTCCAGAAATAGCCTAATTGAATACAACAACTGTGCGTTCTGCTTTAAGAAAACAAAAGCAGACACTCACCTTGTTGGCCATTTTTTCCCCTGACACAAATTCAAATTAGTGCTTGACAAGTCTTAGCTATGTAGAAACATTGGACATCAAAGTCTCCTTGTATTACTGAATACTGACTTTAACACAACAAAAGCTGTCAACACGCATAAAATCAATATCAGCACACGCTTAGGACAGGCCAATGTCTTCATATGTTTTATGTGTTCATCACTATCCGTGTTTCAACTCAGTAAAGATGATCAACTTAACAAACCATACAGAAAGGACTGGCTTTTGTCATTATATGTTTTATGTTCATCACGATCAGATTTAAAAATTCTCAAATTTAAAGATACCATAGCTATCTAACATAAACCCTATGTTATTGTTGATGGGCCACACGAATCAATCGCAACCATCCATTTGTTCATATTGTTGTTCTCAAACTGTAAATGACCCTTTACGTGAAGTAAGAAGTAACATGCAAACCCCATAGTTTACATATGTAACTTCTTATCCCACAATGAGCCCTGAAACATAACTTCTGAATCTTTAAATTTTTCGGGATTACAACAATTGTGAAGTAAACAATATACATGATATCAATCAGTATTGTTGGGCCCCGATTGAAGCATCCAAGGTGTCTTGCTATAGCAGGAAAGTTGAGTGAAGTAAGACCAACATGTCAGATGTATCCCAACCATACCTTTCTGTGTGCATTACCAGAGTACCATCTCTCTACATATGTATCAAGTCTTAAAATTGACAAATTGGGTGATACACATATAGTGTAATAAAATGTAATTTGTCTGGCCTTTTTGAGAAGTAAGAATTTAAAGGAAATATTGTCTTGTACTTTGGTCTGTGAACAGCTCATTATATAATAATAAACATTTCCCATTAATTCTTAATACTAGTGTTAACAAATGGACCCGTTAAAAATTAACACCTCTTTTGTGTGATAATTTCATAACAGGAATTTGAGACTTTACAAGCTAAATGAAATTAATACTAGACAAAAGAATGATGTTCCATAATATAATATAGTACCCTTATTTCTACTGCATCACTGTCTCATTTACTCCAGTTACACCTAATGACCTTTCACGGCCAATTAGTTTTATGTCAACATTTCTGAAACTTAAAACATTTTAGAAGGACAGCACAGCTGCTTAATTCATTATTTAGCTCTTCACTATCTAATTCTATACTTTTACAAAAAAAGGTGTTATTCACTTATGTGTCTTTTGTACAGTCATAGAGCCAATGGCAGTAAGACTTGATGTTATACGTGTACTCAGGACTACAATAATAAGACATTGACACATCATACTCAGTGTTCAGTGAAATGTACTCATCACAGATAATTATATCCTAACCAGGACTTTAATATACAACAAACTAACAACATAGTCAATAATCAATTACAAATCTGACACGTGAGGCTGTAAGTCATGCATGACAAGAACAAAGACATGTAGATTACATAGGTATGGTCCAGTGATTCTCACGATAGCCAATCAACCTTAAGGGTGCTGTGAGATTACTAGAGAGTTCAGATCTAGTGCGGAGGCCTCATGAATTTTTAATGAGCTAGATTAAAGCTATCGCGGCAAAGTAAAATCTTCTGCCACTGGACCTAAAAACATGACACATGCGCTGCAGTAGCTACTGGTCAGAGCATCTCACAAATCAGCCGTAGGTGTCAACACTGACACAGGTTCAACGGGGCTAGATGGATGTCGGAGGATGATTGAATTAGTAGCCCGGCCATATACCACCGGACTCTCAACATGACTCTAACCTGCAGGACAGGATGATTAATCCAATCAACAAGACATGCAATGCTTGATAAGGTCATATTATGATGAGGACCATCAGGCATTTATATTCTATAGCACTCACTAGAGGTCTGAAATATGCAAATCAGTATCAGATGATTACCATTATCCATATTGCACCAAATCCATTAGAAATATTAAAGGTGATGGAAATTACCAAGGAAAGCTTTGAAGGTGGTGAAGGTTATCACCCTTAAAGCACATCACCTTATTATTGATTGTCTCAGATATGATGCAAAATTCACATCAAATTTTGATTTGACACAAACCGAAACTTCTTCAAGCACAGTTCAAAGAGACTTCAACGAATGTCAGTATTACATGGTTTTCAGGTTAATGTGGAACTGAACTGTACATGTTTTTACTGTAAATTACATGCACCTTATTCACAATTTTCCAATGAAATTCCATCGTTAAAGTTGGATACAACTAAGAGGACTATTCCAGAGACAAAAATATGTCAAGCATAATTCAATTTTGATGAGAAAAATCTGTAGTCATAAGACAGAGACATCCCACAGTGTTTCCTCATTGTTTCCAGTTAATGAAGACAGTAGCTCAGCTTGTTCTCTTAAACTTTGGATTAAAATTTGGGATCCAGTGGAGAAAGCATTACACATCTTTAACTCTGTCTGATCACTTCAAAGGCAGAAAAAGCTACATAAAATGCTAACTCTGTTATCAGTCTCTAACAACAACTGAATATCTACAGAATCACATGTTCTGTAGTCCAATACATTGTGTATTCAACAGAAATCGTAAGGTCACAGGTATGTTAGGTTCATGCTGTAAAGTAAAAGGTCAAGGTTGTATTCCTGTGTTATATAAAAAGGTCAAGATTATAGTCATTCGATCAGAAATCTAGGTTAAGGTCAGAGTAATCAAAACATTTGGTGAAGGTCATGATCGAACATTTAGCAACAGGTCAAGGTCAAAGCCATATATTTAGAAAACAGGTCAAGGTCACAGTTATATATTCAGTAATTTAGATCAACGTTAATCACCTGTTTAGTAATAGCTAGGCCAAGGATCAATCATTCACTTTAGTAAGTATGTCAAGGTCATAGTTATCCACTTATAGGGCATCAAGATTAAAGATCGATTTGAGTGATATCTGATAGAACAAAGGCAACAATACACAGAACAGAGTGATAACTATTCTATACATGTATAAAAATAGTCATCAGATTTACGAGATATCAAACACAATGATACATCTATAACAGCGTAGGATTTCTAACACATTATCCTTCCTCTATCTACCAGTATTATCTCCGCATCCTCGATCTAAATCAAATTCCACTCCAGAAATAAGTACCAGTACAGCAATCAAAGGATTACTTGTATCAATTAAATCTTTTACAAAGCCATCACAATATCAATATGTTTCAAACATTCTAAGGACTAATGCTGCCAATCCTCATCGTAAAAATGTTTGCTTTTAGCAAAGATAAATGCTGTATAGCAGGATGACCTGACAAATGCTTGCTTGTGCCAGGCAGCTCTACCATTCCTTAAACAATAGATGACCATTCACCAAGGTAAACAGATCTTCTGACAAATCGCTTCAACTAGAGTTCTAACATCAAAGGGTAGTAGTTGATATGATAGATATAGAGACAAGACAAATTTGTTTATCATCCCATCTGAAATATTCAAGCAATGCATTACAACACATTCTGGTAAAGTATTAACAACCGAAAACATTCATGCAACATTTCTTTCATTGATAAATAGGTTTTCATTCATCAATTTGTTGGTCTTTTCTTGGAAAATCATTAAACCTGTGAATAAATAATACATTTACAATTGTAATTCAATTTATTTTTGTAAAATGTCGAATAATGTAAACATTTCAAGGATATTAACAAGAATTAGAATTTGCTTGTTTTAGATTTTTTGTAAAATTTACATTGATATAAACCCTGATGTGCCTCGCATGTCAGGAGTAGGCTTCCCAGTAAAGTGTTATTGACAGGCATTTAAAACATTGAATGTTTTCAGATCTTGATCCAGGTAGAAACGTTGACCCTATCTGAACAATCTGATCAAGATCACATAAGCCGTGGATAGGACGTACACTGATCGCGACATAAGTTGTCGCAGAGGATCATCACATAAATCACATACACACCGTCTCTGCTGTCGTCACGGCGTCACGTCAGGCGATCAGGAACTTTGTCAGCACGAAGCAAACCATTCCTATAGCTCATCTGAGTCTCCTGATCAGCTCCAATTTATTTTATCTCTGAACTTGTCAATGTTAAATTCCCGAAAGATATACTCTCCATAAATGACAAGTTTACGGGTAATTTATGAGGAAATGTAGATACAAAAATGGCCTGGGAACGTGGGATACCAAACTACCATTACCATCCCTAATGATGAGGCTATATCAATGTCAACAGTGTATAACAACAACCAAAATGGCCTCAGTAAACTCAGAGTTAAGCAGTCTTTAAGTCGGTTTAAAACCTTGGACAAAACATAAAAGCAAGTTTCTGAGATCATGGCAGCCTCGCAGTCTACATTAACCAATAGATTGGGATAGATTTAGAACGACATTTTCACTTACAAGACAAAGTACACGATCATCAAACTGATTTAAATTCTTTGAGTCTAGAGTAGTCCAGCTCATCCTCGCTACAACTAGGCATAGGAGGTGACCACTGACCAATATAATCTCTTCCCTGACCTTGGAGCACCCTAATCCTGTTAATGGGGCTGTAGAAATAGGTAATGAGGAAATCTAATGGTCACTTCCTCACAAGAGATGAGATGACCATGTGCTGATGAGGTGACCAAAACTCTGATAATCAATACCATGGACAGCTATACCAAAGATTTGGTGATCAAATCGTGTTCTTTCCCAAATTAATCTTCTTTAGTAGTTAATATGTATGATAGATCCGACTGTATAATCAAGGATTACATTACTATTGTAAGTGCTGTATTTGTATTAACTGTAGTATCTTGGTCTCATCATCTACAGGTTTTATAGACCAGGCTGTAACCACAGTGACGGGGACTCGGTTATGGGGACTACGTCTACAGTTTACTGTGACTATGATATTGACCTGTTGCTATGGATATCTACTGAATGGATCTTGTCTACAAAGCCTATAGCACTCAAGACAGAATAAATCTGGAGACTGACCGATTGAAAAATCCAGGGATTCCAAATGAGTGGTTAAATGGATATTTACCAGACAGAAATACGATTTGATCATTTTAAAACCATCAAAACTGTTGGAAATTTACGGGAGAGTAAGTTGTAACCATGAGCCATCGATTTGCCTGATCAGATGATTAAAGGTTCGCTATGATCTGATGATCCATCTAATGTCTTCCGATGAACAGGAAATGACCCAATTGGGCAGATACGTCTGGCACGCTCTCAGCTGCCCCGGATTACAACGCTGATAATTGTAGTCTGTCGATTGGAAGACTGATGTTAGTGCAGATATGGTCAAGACTGATTGGTCAAGATGATTGCATTGGTCAACTCAGGATGATTATATTGGTCCATTATGGATGCTCGTATCATTTTAATTTAACTTCCAAATATAGCCATTCATTGATAGAGTCCCAACATTACCCAGGGACCTAGTTTTAATTTAATTACCAAATATGGCCATTCATTGATAGAGTCCCCACATTGTCCAGACCTAGTTTTAATTTAACCTCCAAATATAGCCATTCATTGATAGAGTCCCCACATTGTCCAGACCTAGTTTTAATTTAAGTTCCAAATATAGCCATTCATTGATAGAGTCCCCACATTGTCCAGACCTAGTTTTAATTTAATTACCAAATATGGCCATTCATTGATAGAGTCCCCCTATTGTCCATGGACCTAGTTTTAATTTAAGTTCCAAATATGGCCATTCATTGATAGAGTCCCCACATTGTCCAGACCTAGTTTTAATTTAATTACCAAATATGGCCATTCATTGATAGAGTCCCCCTATTGTCCAGGGACCTAGTTTTAATTTAACCTCCAAATATAGGCATTCATTGATAGAGTCCCCACATTGTCCAGACCTAGTTTTAATTTAACTACTAAATATAGCCATTCATTGATAGAGTTCCCCTATTGTCCAGGGAACTAGTTTTAATTTAACCTCCAAATATAGGCATTCATTGATAGAGTCCCCACATTGTCCAGACCTAGTTTTAATTTAACCTCCAAATATAGCCATTCATTGATAGAGTCCCCACATTGTCCAGACCTAGTTTTAATTTAACCTCCAAATATAGCCATTCATTGACAGATTTCTCACAATCGGAACCAAGAGCTAAGTAATAAAGTATAGCCCTGTGTGCTGGTGGTTACTTAACATGAAATAAGTGGTCTCCTCTGGTCCACAGAATGGTGATAACAGTGAATAAGGAATGCCCAGTTATACACTAAATCAGACATGACAAGCTGCAGGCTCTTCCTCACCTTTATATCTATCTAAAGCACTTAATACAGTGGAAAAGACGAGGAAAAACTACTAAAGGCAACAAATGTATTCTTTTTTTATTCACTGTTGGACCTTGGTTCTAGGAAATGTATTTGCCTACTCCAATTGTAGTTATAAGACATGTTTAACATACTGTAAAATAAGATATTTTCCTAGGGCCAAATTTTTGTGGTTTTTTAAAAAAATAATATTTTCCTGAGCACTGGATTTCATGGACGAATATAACTAAGTAAATCGACTTAGACTAATAGTAACAGTTCATGGACATATGATTTCATGTATTAGGAGTACCCTTAAAATCTACGAAAATTAATCCCTCACCAAAATTAATGATTGTACAGCAGTGAGCATGTTACTGGGCAAGGATATCATGGTGTTTGTAAAAGACAAATTGTTCAGTGACCCTTTTTCTAGTCTTCCTTAGGCTGTAGGTACAGCTGTTTTAATGTTTAACACAACAGTGTATAGTCTGTAGAATGTATATAAATATGAAGTCCAGACTCCCTAATTGTTTATATTAGCCGAAAGGACCACAGCTTTGATGTAGGCTTTGAAAATAGCATCAAACTTGACAGAAATTATTTATTTAAACTTTAGTTTTGTTTAAATTTAAAACCTTCTATCTTTGATCTGTAATATTGGAAAGTAATGAAAGCAGAACATGTTAGAAGAGTAGGTGTTAAAGTATTGCCCCAAGACAAGCTGACAATGCCTGTACAGTATTGAGCAGTGGATTTTAATCACACCATCCTGTTGAATACTTCTCTCCAATCCCTCCCCATCACATTCAACAATGGCCGTCCAAATCTTGGTTGTTTGTAAACAAAACACAGACTTTGCTGAGGTACAATGGAGGTACAAATCTTGTCAGTACTTCATCAGTAGACACCATGTTCTAACAAGCTCTGTCCTCCAACTTATCAATGGAGGAAAGAAATGATAAAAGAGCAGGAATTTGTCATTATACATTCATCATCAATTGGTGTTAACTTACAGTGACCTTGACCTTGAGACATTTAGCACCACAAAGTACTGTACAACTACCCTAATGAAAGGACACAGGAATGTTTGACACATTTCTCTCTACTAAATTGGAATCAATGCAGTGTAGCATGGTATAGTGAAACATGGAGAAATGAACAGGGTCAAAATACCATAATGGTGAAATGACCCCCCCCCCCCCACCCATCCCCCACTCCCACTCCCACCCACCCCTTCCAACCCACCACCACCAACACCACCCATGAATCCTCCCATGGTAAAGTGAAGTCACTTTATACTTTGTTTTTAATCTATGTTTCTTCACTTAATTTCTTATCACTTTGATTCATTAAGTTCCTCCAAACATAATAAAACTGAAAAATAACAAGGGTGGTGAAATTTAGGGTCGGGCTGGGCCATGGTAAAGTGAAGCATTCACTATTTTTGTGCTATTTCACTTTTTTCACACTCTTCTCTCTTGAAATCAGGAATGATGAAATACCAAGAGATCGTTCTGTATTGTGTACGCGTGAGTGATGTACAAAGTGAAACATAAACTGCAATATTTTTGAGATATGTGCTTGAAATGATTGTATAAAAACAGAGCATGTATATATCAAACCCTATCAACTTTGCTGAAATGGAGATAAATGTGTGATTTTGAGAAAATACTGAAATCCACAAATATTTTCTCTTTATACATTTAGACGATCATTCTAGAACTGTTCTAAAATTCTTTTGCACACATCAAATTTGAAGACGCGAAACAAAAAAAAAAGGGGGAGTCCCCGAGTTTTCATGTTTTAGTGTTAAACTGTGTTCTCGATAAAATCCTGTCAATAAATAACGAGTAACAGAAAAGCAAAAACAGGAGGGATACCATTAGTGGTTTGAAATACATCACTAGCTGTCTTATAATTATCTGTGTTACTTGCTCAATTCAACCAGAAACAATTTTCTCCATTTTTCTGTCAATTGAGTGGAAATTTTCTTTAAATATTTTATGTTTAGATGTAATTTATAACATGTGTGATTTGTAACACTGTTTTGATACTGGTTACCTAATATACAGGCAATACTGTTAGTGATTTACCATGACGAAACAGAAATATCTCTCTTTGATGTTCTATATATCTTTTGTACTATATTTTTTTTTTTTTTATATTAAATTGCCAGGAATTCAAAATACGAAAATTTCTTTTCATCTGCAGACTCAGTGTATGAAAGATGTGCATATTGAGCAACATTACATTCAAACCACGTAGACAATCACCTGATATTGTACCCCAAATGTGACCCAAATGACAAAGATGTCATCACGACATGCAGACACAAGAACTTCTGTACAAGATTTGTGTCGATTGACCAGTTGATGGTCTCATTTCAATACCTACTACAATATACTGCATAAACATTTAACATATAAACTTTATTTATTTTACAACAAAACAACCTTTAAGCTAATATTAATCACCCTACTTGCTGGAGTGACTGAAATAAGGGGTCACATTCTAAACGCTTGAGTGATTACATCCTACTTGCTGAAGTGACTGGAATAAGGGGTCACATTCTAAACGCTTGAGTGATTACATCCTACTTGCTGGAGTGACTGGAATAAGGGGTCACATTCTAAACGCTTGAGTGATTACATCCTACTTGCTGGAGTGACTGGAATAAGGAATCACATTCACTTATTCAGTCATATTCCTGAATCTACATCCACAGGCAAAATGAAGGGCTAAACCATGCTTACTCAATAAAATACCATTGACAGTAAAGTCCAATGAGACCTGAACTTCGGAGAAAGTCAAGACACCAAAGTAAACCCAGCGTATCATTAAAATGATTCCACACCAAAACAACTGTTTAAAGAAATACCAAAGCAACAACACAAAATTTTTGCAAATTTAAGTTGAAGCTTTGAAGAAATTTACTGATGACATTCTGGCAATGTATCTTAATATAGTTGTTAAAGATGTAATGAACCATTAGTCATTACGATTTCTTACTGATGTCAGCACCATCTACACGGGCTTAATGCTTCTACAACATGCACGCTCACACATAACAGAGCTCTACGTATTTAGAATCAATACGCAGCTAATTGATCCAGAGAAATAACGATACATTCCAAATTTATTGAAAACAATAACGAAATCAATTTATATTCTGATTATGAATCACCACACCTTTATTTTGTTATAAACAAAACCATACACATTTTAAGGAATATATTCATTGTTCAGCTATTATCTGACCTCTGTTGTTGGGTGTAACATTTCAGTATACAATTATCTCATTTTCAGTTTGTCACTAGACAATTTTTAAAATGTTGCCTTTTGAAATCTCTCTTTTTTAGCAGTATTGTTGGTGTGGAATATATCCCCATTCATACTCAGATACCTATGATCAATGATCACCGTCAGATAATACCAGGAGAGTTTTTTAAATTGATAAATGTACATGATTTTCGTTTGTACACAAATATAATATGGCCTTATGATCAGTCTTGTAATTTGTATGAGAATTGTCCACAGATGATGTCTTTGTGTTCCTCTTGACAATAGCAATCTTCATGTAGGCGTAGAGAAAGAAGAAACAAACGTCTTCAAGCAAACTGAATAACAAGCCATCCACAGTGTTAACTGTGTCTGCTCCACTTGCTTCTAACCATGGGGATTTCATTACTACAGATATCTCTCTGTGTGAGACACGGTAGTCACCGATTCAGTAGTCACATGACATTGTTTGGACCTATAAGTCCTCCCTAAATTTATTTAGTACAAACTTACAGTGGTAACGGGAGGCTGATTAACAAATGTTACACATTGATAATGTAACCTACGTCGACTCAAACCATTCCAAATGTGATCTCACATTAAAAGCTATTAAGAGTCGTTAGATTATACCTACAATTGAGCGTTACACCTACGACTCTGGTGAAGGATCGTCATCGTCAGATCAATGAAATCAATCAACACTGCCCCAAATAGTCCTTACAACATGACCAATGAAATCAATCAACACAGCCTTATATAGTCCTTACAACATGATCTAATACAGCAATATGTGTATGTTCAAAAGGCTCTCAATCATAGAACCCTGCAATTAAACCTTTAGCGAAACTCTACATTACCGATTCTAATGCTATACACTCAAGTTCCTCAACACAGACAGAGGAACAATTGTACACGATGCCGGTCGATTGGGACCAGCATCGGAGTATTAGTAACGATTACTCAGGCTAAAAACTACATCAGACCCTACAATCCAGTCTCATATTGATACGAGGAGGAAGACGGCCCTCGATCGCTGTGTACTGTAACACACTCTATACTGTGGGGAAATTCTGTTAACTTTTTTATCTGGAAACATATTTAATAATCAATGTACATTTCAAACTGCTAAACAAAATTTGGAACGATTATACAAGTGTTAAAGTCATTGTCTGTAGACAGATGACACTTATATTGAAGTGCATTAAAAGCTAAATATGTTACATCTCATGTTTACATTAAATCATGTTGCTCTAAAACTTATTTACTGTCCTTGTAGTGCTACATATCCTTTTACAAAATTATTAAACTTTTTTTATGACATTCATAGCCTTATGATTTCATTTTTATGCTATTGACACCCCATAAACCAAAATAGCAACAAAATAACAAACTCCATAAATGCTGTGTGGTTTTACACTTGCTTGTCATATTGTTATCATGATGTAATAGATACTATCTGTATGAGAAATATACCTTCATTCCCAAGAGAAACACATCATAAAATTATCACAAAAAAGAAGAAATGAAATAAGTAACTGATGGATCTATTCAATAACTTACTGTAAAGCTGGTGTCACTGAAATCCCTAATCCTTATCAGTGTAACATGAATTTTTTAATCCGTATCCGTGTGAATTATTTAATTGGTGTCAGTGTTACCTTAGTGTAAATCTGACGTCCCCCAGAGTTTCACCAATATGAGTACGCTCATAACATCACTCGTCCACCAGATCATCACCATCAGTTTTACTCCAGCGTAATCTCACATGACACCCCCTGAGCATACATACACACGAAGTGTAATACAATTATAGCACCGGTAAATTCCCAGTTATCGTCCAATCATTACCAGTGTTATTCCATAGCGTGCAGTCATCTACACTGCGTAGTGTACAGACGGTAATTAATGTCCAAGGGAACAGCCATTGTTATCGTCCAGTCATTCCAAGTTTTACTTCTCTATAAATCTGCTGTCGCGCCCCACAGTGTGTTCTTACATCGATAACAAAAATAGTAACATCTCTGACCCTGTCAACTGTATCGTTCATTTCCCTTGAAACAGGATATCATTCTAGATCACCAATACCTATATGAAACAGGTAACAATCTGACAGCATGTCTAACAACCGTAATCATCTCTCTATGATCAGCTCGTCCTGTAACACGATATCATCCCTGAGACTGTTTGTATTTAAAATGGAGTAATTGCTATCGTCCACTCATGATCAGTTTTACTCTTCTTGGATTTATCTGTGACAAGCTCACATGCCCCAGGAATGAAACATATTAGAGATCATGATGATCAGTCTTGGTATCACTCCTTCATTAACTCCTAGTTATACCACAGCATGCTCACATCGGCAGCATCAAGGAGCAGAGGACTAAGTCCATCTATTCCTACAACACTAGAAGCTTACAGTGTGATCAAACCACTGTGTTTACTATTTTGCTTTATCATCATCAGTTACTACCCTAAGACATAATCCTATTCTATGATCGCTGACACAGCGTGACAATAAGCAGACATATCCGATGAGATTTTTAACAATTCCTTAGGTCCACTTTAAATTTTAAAAGACTTGGCTGACGAAAAATAATTTTACGGTACCATACTTGTGTAAATGGAACCTTTTGAATATCTTAAATCTGAGCTGTAATCTCCATTAAGTCAGGGGGGCTTGGTCGGACAAAATGGTGGCAACAACACAATCAGTAAGCCGCGAGTCATTCTGTTTAATTCTCACATTGTGGATTCGGTAGAGAGTCATAAAGTCATTTGTACAGGTCTCTCGTTGGTCATTACAACTCCTTGCCATTCACTGCTTCAAAACCGAGGCAAAAATGTTACACTAACGACAATATACTCTAGTGACAATAAAGGATCTCAAATAATTGGTCGTTGTTACGACCCATCACCTCAGATCACCTGATCAAGGGACGAGTTGAACAGTATCTGAACAATGACAGCCATTGTCCGAGGTTTATCTATACACCAGGTCGTTTTTTTACACAGTATTTGTTAGGGTGATCCCGTCATCATCTCCATCTTGATACAGGTATATAGACCAAGGATTAACAGGGGCGCTTTGTGATAACTACCAGATTTATACCTGTAGTCTGATAAACTGCAGATTATCTCTTAATAACATGGCTTAGATATTCTCCAGCCAAAAATATAGGATATTCTATCAACCAAAATTGTCATTTAACAGCCTAATTTACTGATCGTTATACTAATTCCAAATAATATCTTCAAGTCATGTTGTAAGTGATCCATCCAGCTCTACCTGACTTTAGAATTGGGGGATTATCTAACACAGCTTACGAGCCAAATCTCCTCACAGCCTCAGGCCCAAACAGCTTGACTTTTTGCACAGTGTCATTTTAAACACTTATATACACTGATTTCAATTTTGAATTAAGAGAGAGAAGCCTTAAACCATTAAATCATTTTAATAATTTCCAGTAGAGATTTAGGGCTCTTTATAAAATCTCTTTACAAAAGGTTATTATACTCATGTTACTGAAAGCCAAAAGTTGGTCGTTGTTCAAAAAATTTGTAGACAATTAACTGAAGTAGGAAAGTCAATTTGAAGATAAAGCTTCCTTACATACACACTAATGTTTGCTTAAGATAACAAATTGTATAATAAAATACAATTTAGAATTAATCTGTTGAAGTTAATCCTAAGTGAATGTACTTAGTTTTTATACACATATCCCACAAAGACCAAACAGAACCATGGTCCCCATATATATTGTACAGGTCTAGCACCAAACATATCTCCTTACAGTCACATGTACCTATCTCATGTACAACTGAATAACACTGGTAATTAATGTCAAAAAAATCAGTTTCCATATCAAAATTAACAACATTGTTTTACAATAACTGTAAATAGGTATAAATGTTATTTGAAGGTAACAATTACTATAGGTGTAACATTTCTACAGTTCCCAGAAAATTGACCAAAAATTTCATTTTGTTTAAAAACTGGATTTTAGCCGTATAGGACAGACTTTCCACATTAATGTTTTGACAAGCATGAAACCGATACAGAGTGTGAAGAAAAGTCAGTGATGAGTTGCGTGAGACTTTCAATAAGTAAATGTCACAGGTTCAAAATAGCTTTTCATTTTTTCACAGGCATTATAATTTCAGATTATATGAAACTCTTGAGAAAAGTCAGTAATGGGTACTGTTAGGAAGAAAGCCTGTCATCATCAGTATGACTTCTCTTTTAATATAAGAGAACTGCATCCTGACAGACTCCATCAAAACAATATCATATCAGATCTGCAATCACTCTAGAGAGTGACACTTTGGGATCTCATCAAGGTTTTCATCGACCTTGATGATAAAGATCAAGGGTTTCATTGACCCTGATAATGAGAATCAAGGGTTTCGATGACCCTGATATTTTCCATTAAAGAGGGCTCTGGTGTAGCGCCCAAACCTATCTATGTTTAACAATAGTATAAATCAAACCACACAAACTCAGTAGTGACACAGACTGCTGGTTATCTGCAAAACATGTATTTCAATTTCTTTTCTTCTTTTGACAAGATAAAATTCATGAATAACATGAAGGATTATTGTGTTTTTTCTTCCATAAATCAAAGATACACCATATGAAAACCTAGATTCCATCAAGAAAATGTATTTGGGTGTGAGAGCTGGTATGAGTTTTTTTTTGTATAAATATGATCATTTTGAAACTCAGTACAAGAGATGAGCAGATCTCATTCTGGGGGGATGATATATGGCTTACAAATATATCCTGTCAACAAGACTTTCAAGTCTGATGTCATACGAGAGGTATCACATGACAGGTATCACATGACTTGTACACCAGCTGTTGGCCTTGGAAACTGTTCCTGTTGGAGCACTCATGAACATGATATACATATATTGTATAAATATGCAATACTGCAAATGAGACATAATCCAATATTTTTAACAGTCAATACACCAGCTGGCAAGCTGAGAAAGCAGATCGATATTTTACAAAACACTTGAGTAGAAAACATCTGTGCTAAAATGAACTGTTCAAATGAATGCAGCCTATGCACCACCATTATAATTTTAAATCTAACGAACCTATAAGGGAAATGTTATTTCAATGTATGATGTCCCTACTGGTCCACCAGAGGCATCCAACCTAAATTTTGGAAGTTCCGTAAGAATATAAAAAAATCCACACAAATCCACACTACACAAATTGGCTTTGGACTATAAGATTATCAATTGAAGAAAGTGACAATTACAACTAGAAAATGTCATAAATAGCCCTGTACCTAAACAAATCAAATCTGGCATAGAACTTGGTGTAATGATACTTAGGGGTAAATATGAACAAAATCTGAAGAGACACTGATACCAAATAACAAGATTGGGGGTGGGGGGAGGGGGGAAACATTGGTCATGCTAAACATCCCCGTCACCCAATACAATGATGAGGTAAAAAAAAAGGTGTTTACATATCCAATACATACCAGTGGCAACATCTATCTGGTTCGGAGTGAGACACTTGAAGTCAATCAATGTTTAAACCCAGTGAATAGCATCAATAATGTGTGCATATAAATGAAACTGATACTGTGTCCAACATGGCCGACAGAAATACAGGCCCAACAACTCTCCACAGAATGTCCTAATGGTCCCATTATGTAATCGAAGACTTTAATGTTTTTTACTGCAGTGGTTTTGGATGTCGTCCCCTGATACAGCTCAATAAGCGATAAGCAATGTGTTTTGTCTGTATATATCTTGAAACCTTTAGATTGATATGGTAACTTTTCCAGACTTTAAGCATACTGCTTTAAAAACACTGCCAATTTGACATAGACTTTCCAAGAAAAGTCTCTATAAACTTACTCAACTGTACCACATTAACATCATGTCTACGGCCAGGGAAACCAGAAAAAATATATATTGCTCTGAACCCAAGGTCTAAAATCATTATCTATGACTAAGTCTGCAATCCCAATGAAGATCTTAAAAACACATTTATAAAACTGAATTATGAAATTCTTAGACTTCTGAAAAAGAAATGCGCGATGGAAAATAAAGTAGATAGAAAAATATTGAAAATCAGCAGCAATATATGTTTGATCCATTTGTCTTTGAACCAACATTTTTCATTATGTCAACTTTTGCAGCAACTAAAGTAAAACCCTGTCAGATAGAGAAATAAAGTTCCTGACTGATAGAGATCAAGCTCCTAACTGATACAGTATGATTTCACTGGTAGCTTTGGTAACATTGATCTCTTTCACCACAGTGTTTGATCTACTTCCATGCTCTTTGTAAATGAATACCCTTTGAACATTTCATCAAACAATTGTTCCTGTTCAAAACTAAAAGTACTGAGACAGAAAAAAAAAGGAGTTACTGATTTTAGCCACTTTTCCCAAGTCATACTGAGGTAAAGCACGCAAAGATGCAAGTCAGAAATCAATATTTTATTCCCAAAGGATGCTCCAAAATCACACCTGTAGGGTGTTCCCCAAGTTCAGGGACAGGTTTCTTGTTACATGAGGTGATATCATTAGCTCAAATCCCTGTGGTTAGTGTCAGTGCAATAACATGGTGAAAAGATTTGTCATCCAAAGCAAAAAATTCCTATATAGGCACAAGAAAGGTGAGTTTTAGAATCAAGAACATCTCCAAATGTCAGAAGGTACACACTGTTTTTATTCTATAATACTCTTATGCCTTGTTTGTTATAGTTCACCTAGTCACAGAAACAGACTTGCATGCATTGGTAAAGAGTAGACTAGCTGGTGTGTTCAACATTCTTTGTCATGTGATTTCCAGTAAAGGTTTTTTTCTGTCACAGAGATAATCAGAGTAATCTTAATCAACAAACTCCTTACATTAAACATTAATTCAGTAAGAAATAGCAGATAAGATAATCTAATTAGAAAAAGATCCATACAACGACCTTAAGTAACAGTTCATAATAATTGATAACCCTTAGAATAACCCTGACAATAACCCAGTAATAGTCCATACTGTGTAAAGTTGTAAACAACAGATCAAGCTCCAATCCATACCATACACAGCTCTAGGATCTACAGACAGCTAAGTTATGATGATCAAGTCGCCCAGACTGAGGAGGACTTACCCAAGCACACCAATGCATGTCTATTTACAAATGAGTTTTTCACCCTATCTACTAGGAAAACCATTACCAGTGAGAACCTTCTCTAGACCATATTGATGAAAACAAGCATACGCTGTGCTAGTCCAGAAAACCTCTCGGCAGATTTACAAATGATCCCAATGGTTTGGCTTCACTTACTTACCATGATCTGTGTGATAAATGTCTGCTGTGGTGATGTTAACATTACTACTGATCATGACATTATACAAATGATTTACTGATATGTCAACAAAATTAGGATTCAAAATCAATAAAGCCAAGGCAAAATATAAACAAAGGACAGGATTACATGGAGACTCCTGAATAGTAAAAGGAGATTATTCTCCTTTAACTTTTCAGGCGTCGCCATGTAAAACCATGTGTTTTTTTTTTTTTTTTTTTGCTACATCAAATACTCTTGTCATGGAAATGTTGGTCAATAAAAATAATGTCAGGTTCTCAAGATAACAGCCAAGTCAATAACAACATATGCTGAGCAGTAAATTCTAAAAGAATATCATTTCTGTAAAGAATTTCACAAGATTTTAATATGTAATTGTTTACTAGATTTGATAACTAAACATAGAAAAACTCGAACGTGGAAAACTAAAAAACCTTTGATAATTTGAAGTAAAATACCGGTGCCAGAAAGCAAAATCCTTCTCAAAAGTAGCTCTTAACCCAAAGTTCTAAATTAACCATAAACCACACATTGAAGTTTTAATGAAGTGTTACGACAGATCTTGTCTCAGTTTTCATAGAACATCCGCTACCACTTCAATTTGTGAATAGAAAATTTGTCACAATAAAGACATATTCATATTAAGAACCCTATTTCATTAATTTTAATTAACAGTTAATGGTACTAAATTTATAAACACTTGAAATTCATAATATACTGCACACCCTTGGCCTGATACTCTGGCTAAGATTTAACAGGAGTGTACCATATAAGGCTTTGATATCTACAGAGAAAGAAAAAAAAACAACACTACATCAGTTACCATCACGTAGCTGACACTGAGAAAGTGTCTAGTGTTATATTTTACTGATGATGTTTATTGCTTTTGTGTGACCTGCAGTGCTCATTCAATAACTACATGGATGCTCCAATGCAGTGATTCTTGTGTTGGGTATGTATTTGCACACCTTTATTTCCACTCTGAAACTTCCATCCATTTACCGTGATGTCTGAGCTAACGTTTGCACGTAAGTGTTGTGATAATATTCCGTGTCATATTATATTATATATTACCTCCATAAAGCTTAACATAACTGTTGAATAAACTGTGTATTGATATTATCGTAACTAGAAATTGTCATGCTTTTTGGTAAATCAATGACCCCAATAACCTCAATACTTGGATAACTCAAAGTCTTTCAAGTCTTTTCATGACCCTACGACTTTGAGTTAATGAAGTTTCAAAAAATGTTGAATTTGATAACAGAATTGTTGATTTTCAGAACTATCATAATACACAGGGCTTAGGATAAAAAGATATCACAGGATATGTTTTAAAGGTAAGTAATGTAGTATGTTATATCATATCAACCTTGTGACCTGAAAATTTAACTTGATAATTAAATCTGTGTGTTACTTACAAAATAAATGAACATATGTTGACAGTCTTGTAATCCTTTTATCGGTGAAAGGAATATGTAATAACACGCAAGTGTAGAAAATTGAATCAGAGGACAATTAGAACTGAAGGTGTTACAGAATTTAAAACAGTGCATCACAGAAGTATACCATCAGAACATCATGTGTTTACTGATTCCATAAAATAAATTTGAGAATTTTTCATTTCTACAGACTAGAGGAAAGTTGGTGTCTCAAAATATTGCAGGTATTTCTGGTATATCTGAAGAGATTGTCAATAGTATATTCAGCTAGTTCCCAGGCAGAATGGATAGAAACATCTTGAAACTTGTTAGAGAAAACTGAAACCAGGTGGTATGTAGTGGTACAGTGGTATGTAATGGATCAGAGTGGCATGTAGTGGTTTAGAGTGGTATGTAGTGGCTCAGAGTGGTAGGTAGTGACCCAGAATGGTATGTAGTGGCTCAGAGTGGTAGGTAGTGGTTTAGAGTGGTATGTAGTGGCTCAGAGTGGTATGTAGTGGTTTAGAGTGGTAGGTTGTGGCTTTGTGTGGTAGGTAGTGGTTTAGAATGGTAGGTTGTGGTTCTGTGTGGTAGGTAGTGACTCCATGTGGTATGTTGTGGTTTCATGTGGTTTGAGTGGTCCTGTGTGGCATTTAGGACCACCTGCTGTATGCAGTTGTCCTGTGTGGCCCATGTAGTATGAAGTGGCTCTATGTTGTATGTAGTGACTCCATGTGAAATGTAGAGAATAATTTTGTGTTATCAGCTATATATCCTATAATATATATTAATTAGCAGCTTATCCTTGAAGGAACAATTCCATTTTCTCTGTAACGATGGCCATATGGTTCTATCATTGCTGCCTCTAATGAAACAAGAATCTATGGCTCCAGGTTGTGGCTGATTCAGCACTTGTAATTATAGCTACTGGTTTTAACATGGAACTCTAATGAAATCAGTAATTTTCAACAACCAGCATAATTTTTCAAACATGATATACCCGAACACCTCCTGTCAGAGACGCGGCATGGAGACTGGTTTCTTTATCAGACTGATTGAGGAACATATTTGGAACCTTCCTTTCTGATATCCAGTGTGCTACATTCAATTAAATTTTTTTTCTCACCACAGAAGAACTGTTGTAGAAGAAGGGCCATAGCTGTGATATTACAGAACTTCATTACCAGAACTCATGTATCATTGAACTTGTAGACTTCACCATACACAAACATAAACACGCAAGAACAGCAGAAGAATGGCTTCCGATGTGTTTATCAGGATCTGCAATGCCAGATAAAATAGCCAAAACATTTTATTAAGTCATCTACTTGGCCACAATCCCCTGTGACCTTGTATTTCACTCCCAGCCTGAAGAACCCTTTCCCAATAAACCCTTATAAACCCACTTTACCTCTATCTCTTGTCACCCCCAAACCATATTTCAGGCAGCCATATGGCCATAAACGACGCTACCTATTGTATCCCCTGAAAACAGGCACTGCCCCCACCCCTTCATCATACGCTGTCCTATTTCTACATTCTCACCTGGCCTTCCTCTTTCCTTTCTATAGTCAGTACTATTTGCCTATTAAAACATTTTGAAGAGTTCTTTATCCTGATTCCAAAGGTAAAATTGTCAATACTGCTGATTTAATTTGCTCTGAAACATTTACAGAGCTGTTAAGATAACAGACTTGTACTAAAACTTTGCATGTGTGTAGAGGACGTACACAGATAACACTCAATAACATGTAACTGTTGTGGGTATTAAGAGACGCTGACCTAGGACTAGTCGTGGACAGGTGACAGTGGTTATGCACACAATACATGGCAGGTGGGACACACCTAATGCCTTTGATCATATTTAATCACAGGTGAGGAAGAGAAAGGTGTCCACGCGACTCTATACATCCGTTCTAAGTCCAATCACCTCCTTTTTCACTAAAGCAACAACAAACACGATGGGCCCTTCACAGCCTGTGGCAACTGAGTTGACACGGTGAGGGTAAAATGAGACTCCCCCAAACCAAGGCCACAATACATAAAATAATAGCTTCTAGCTGTCTTTAAGAATATTGAAATTCTAACCACAAAAGTTGAAAACCATTTCATATCTAGAGGATTTTATCATCTCGGGATGTCCTGGTGATGCTGGTAATTTCTGTTTTTTTCGTTCTTTGCATGGTCAACTTTTCTGTTAGTCTTTAACAAGCAACAGATGGCTTCATTGACAGAAATAATTTTCTGAAATGAAAGTGTTCTTTCTTGCCTTAAGAAACAGGAAAATACCCAGTTGTTTTTATTACAAAATATTTTGTAAAAAAAGACAACTGCCTTTTCCCTAATATATCAATTATCTATTTTTTCCCATTGATTGTATATGATTTGAAAGATGAAAAAAAACTGACTTGACCTTTTCTTAGGATTTCATGAACCTTATTTCTTGACATCATATGAAAAGAATCTGATTCTTTGAGGTGAAATACTAGTAAGGCAATAACCAGGAGCTACGGTGTAATCATATCACCCAATAACAAACTAAAAATAAACAGGTTTTAATCGTGGAAATCTCCATCTCGATTTACAGGCTCTCTCTACTGGTTACAGAAGATTCCATTTTTAAAAGGTTCTCTATATCAAAATGTAGATTATCTAGACTCATGAAGTTTGCCTTCAAATACTTTTAACTTATACGTTGGGATGAAAATAACAGTTGACTGACTTTCTCTAAATGAAACTCATTATAAAAAGTCTTCCCTACATTATGATGAAGCCTTATCTAATCATTATTGCAGATAATGTGATAAAAATTAAACTTTGTTACTGTTACAACAAATGTGAAACAAGTTTATCAATTAATTTGTTGGCCAGATGCAATTGCACAAGGGGTCTACCTGTGGGATGAAACCAGATTACACAGGGAAAACCCACATGGTCGGGCAGGTGACCCTTACATTATCATGTCTGTTCCAGGAATCAAACCCTCAACTTCTAGATAAAACTCAAGTGTGTTACCAAAGTGTCAATCAACCACCCTGAACCCTTGATCAAAATTCTCAAAAGATCCTATCGGTACATCTATGATTGTGATACTCTCACGAAAAACTTTGCCCAGAGTTAAGTTCACTCTCACGAAAAACTTTGCCCAGAATTAAGTTCACTCTCACGAAAAACTTTGCCCAGAGTTAAGTTCACTCTCACGAAAAACTTTGCCCAGAGTTAAGTTTACTCTCACATAAAACTTTGCCCAAGAGTTAAGTTTACTCTCACATAAAACTTTGCCCAGAGTTAAGTTTACTCTCACGAAAAACTTTGCCCAGAGTTAAGTTCACTCTCACATAAAACTTTACCCACAGTTAAGTTTACTCTCACGTAAAACTTTACCCACAGTTAAGTTTACTCTCACGTAAAACTTTGCCCACAGTTAAGTTTACTCTCACATAAAACTTTGCCCACAGTTAAGATTACTCTCACATAAAACTTTGCCCACAGTTAAGTTTACTCTCACATAAAACTTTGCCCACAGTTAAGTTTACTCTCACGTAAAACTTTGCCCACAGTTAAGTTCACTCTCACATAAAACTTTACCCACAGTTAAGTTTACTCTCACGTAAAACTTTGCCCACAGTTAAGATTACTCTCACATAAAACTTTGCCCACAGTTAAGTTTACTCTCACATAACACTTTGCCCAGAGTTAAGTTTACTCTCACATAAAACTTTGCCCAGAGTTAAGTTTACTCTCACATAACACTTTGCCCACAGTTAAGTTTACTCTCACATAAAACTTTGCCCAGAGTTAACTTTACTCTCACGTAAAACTTTGCCCACAGTTAAGTTTACTCTCACATAACACTTTGCCCAGAGTTAAGTTTACTCTCACATAAAACTTTGCCCACAGTTAACTTTACTCTCACGTAAAACTTTGCCCACAGTTAAGTTTACTCTCACATAACACTTTGCCCAGAGTTAAGTTTACTCTCACATGAAACTTTGCCCACAGTTAACTTTACTCTCACGTAAAACTTTGCCCAGAGTTAAGTTTACTCTCACATAACACTTTGCCCAGAGTTAAGTTTACTCTCACATAAAACTTTGCCCAGAGTTAAGTTTACTCTCACATAAAACTTTGCCCAGAGTTAAGTTTACTCTCACATAAAACTTTGCCCAGAGTTAAGTTTACTCTCACATAAAACTTTGCCCAGAGTTAAGTTTACTCTCACATAAAACTTTGCCCAGAGTTAAGTTTACTCTCACATAAAACTTTGCCCACAGTTAACTTTACTCTCACGTAAGACTTTGCCCACAGTTAAGTTTACTCTCACATAACACTTTGCCCAGAGTTAAGTTTACTCTCACATAACACTTTGCCCAGAGTTAAGTTTACTCTAAGATGCACTGTACACATTATTTTGACCATAATGAACATGAAACTTTAGCCCTTTGTTAATTTAAACTCTATCATTAAATTCTGATAGAACAACTACAATCTTTATAAACAAATTTGAGCTTCTACTTCATTAACTTACTAAAGTGTGAATCCCGCTGTCCTTAATTGACTGGAGGTATTGATAGGACTTAAGCAGTAGAAAACCAACCTCCTGTATTCTTTACAAAGAATGAATTTCTATTATCAATCACAACTTCTGAAGCCATTTTCTATTGTTTGTTCCTGCCATTGTCAGTCAACTACATAATAAAACTACTCTATTGTGAAGGAAATGCTGAAACCTCCCTTCAACAACAGGTTTAGATAGAGATGCCTCCCTCCATTGTCAGTCAATTACTGAAGCCTCCCTCCAATGTGAGTCAACTACCAACACCTTCCTCCATTATGAGGTGACTTATATTGTTCGACTGCATCATGGTGAAAATGAACAAGAATTATAGGTTGTGAAGAATGTGGAATCATGGGATACTAGCAGCTGGCTCACCACACCGGCTGTTCATTGGTCATCTGTTTGATGAATACAGCAGCTTGATTGATGGAGGACCTTGCTGGAGTGTCAATTGTCAGAAACCAGAATTGAACCGATAAATTGCTCTCACTTACAAGGACGAGACTATTCAAGGTTTGTCAATGGGGAGCTGTCTGATCCTGACAAACTTATTTCACTTAAAACAAGAACTATATTTGGAAAAGATGAAATTTAAATTGGTGAGAAATGTTTTGTTCTGTCATGGTGCTCTGTGAAAGATATTTGTAATTGAATTGTAAGGAAAGTAATGTTATTGTAACAATTTTGGTACCATGATGGATGCTGGTCTAGAGAATGATAATTAGTTGAATTTGTTGGAATTCATCAGTTTTTATGACATTATATTTTGTCACATGACACTCTGCATTGGTTCTTTTTAATGTGAACAATCTACTGTTTTAGTGGTGGTGAAAACAGTTTATTGTCAAGATGCATTTATCTGTTTGGCATGTATATTTGTGGTTGTGCTGTAACCACGACAACCACAATAGTGATACATAGAGACTGTACTATTGCACACTATTTCCTGGTATATCACCCCAAAGCCTACACTGTTACATGGACAGCAAAGATGACGTACCTGGAGACAACATGATATAACAAGACAGGAAAAATGCTAGGACCAGACAGGAATTCAATCCCAGGCTCTGAGAACTGTTCACTGACAGTCTAACCAATAAAACAGGCCACCATGGATAGAACAATTAGTCCCCGATACATCTAGAGTACATTCTATTGTTATATTAAGTTGGCTGCCAAATGTAACAGGAAAACAATGCCAGGATGATACACTGACTCGAACCTAGAACCTCCAAACTCCAGATATGCGTGCTGTAATCACTTACATTAAAGTATCACTCCAGGTAGTAATGAAATTCTGCCAGTTATCATTCTACTGTAGTTACCATTGTATGACACTGCTATTGTGTAACATTACCAAAGTCATTTGTGTATTAATCTGGTCATGGACTGCTAATGATGTAGGAAAATTACAAGTGGCTGTAAACAAGATGAAAATGATAAATATCACAAAGGCATTAAACTGCCTTTAATTAACATTCATGTGCTCATGACTGCCAACAGAAAGTAGTTCAATGCTTCAGTGAACAAGTGATATGGTTTACCTTAAGATGGGTCAACTTGTTGTTACGACTTCTGCAGCAGCCCAACCCTTAATTTCACTGAAAGTATAAGAAAGATTGCATGAACAAGAAGCTGTCTGACTGTGACTTCCAGTTAATACTAGGAAGCTTTTTAGGCAGTCTAACTTTTACTCAATACTTTCTTTTGCCACTTCATCAAAAATAGACGGTGGGCTAACATTTGATACTGAACTGAAATATTTGTTTCATTTCTTTTAAGACAAAATAAAGACTGAATGAAAATGAACAGTTTTCTATTGGAACATAACAAATAGTATTATTGTAACACCACATTAAATACAAAAATAAACAAGTTTTGTTTGAACACACAGTAAATGATGGCAAATTGATAAAGATAGTGTGCTGGTAAATCTGGTTGTATTTCTCAGAAATTCAAGCAGAATACGTACATTTAACAGACTAGACAGCAGCAGAAGTGAAAATTACACAAACATACAGTCTCCTGGTATCTCAGAGATGCACTTTTGACAAACGCTTTGCTTCCACGCAATTACAGCTTTATAATTACTGATACACATGTTCAGCAGATTTCAGCGGCTAATTTCCGGGGAAGAAACCAATTTCTGTGGAAATCTAATAAATTTTTGCTCATAGAATCTTAATGAGCATGAGTGGGGGTGAGCAATGGTTTGTATTTGTACGACCAAACCACAGTTCTGCATTTATCTACTATACCCTCACCATTGTTATGTATCACTACCAGTTATATATGTATTCAGATACTTATTTATGATAAACCACACTCATACATTTATTTTTATGGACTATGAAAGCTTAGTCAGTAGAATATCTGTCTAATTCACGATCCCTATAACCATGGTGGTTTGTGTACCAAGTATCTTAGGAACTTGCCAAAAAACAAACTTTCCTGTACTGTCTTGATTGCATAATTGATCAAGACACTTTACTTAATTGCTCTTGACGACAGGCGATGGTCCTCCCTTAAGTTGTTCAGTGAGGTAGCCATCAGCTTGACCTTTGCTGCTCATAGCGCAATCAACCCATTAAGCAGCTGATGTTTTTGTCTGTAACATAACTGTCTTGGATCTCATATACCTTGACAGCATGTGATGGTCCTCCCTTAAGTTGTTCAGCAAGGTAGCCATCAGCTTGACCCTGGCTGCTCATAGTGCAATAAACCCATTAAGCAACTGATGTTCTTGTCCGTATCAAAACTGTCTTGGATCTCACATATCTATCAGAATATCTTTGTACTATCTACTAATAACTAATCTTCGGTATAAAGTTACTACAAAAGCTCAGATAGACTCAAATTTTGAGAAAAATAAATTCTTCTTTAATATCAGATTTTTGAGCTTTTCAAGAGATTAAATTCAAGAGATGATTTTAAATACCCAAACATTTGTCTTAAGTTGCCAAAATCATTATGTTTAAAATGGAAAAGATAAGAAATATTTGCTATGAAGTACTTTCACTAACATGAAGCCCATCAGGTGTCAATACATTTCACATCAATCATATCCATCTTTGTATCACCATTTCTGATTTAATCTGAAAGAACTGAGCAATTTTTTTACCATCAAAGTTGTGTATATTTGTATATGTTTTCTACGCCAGAAGCAAACATCCTTTTAAAATGCTGTTCGTTCTAATGCCCGTAATTATCAACAGTATCTAAATATGTCACACCTGACCAGGTAAGGTTTTAAATCGTTAACTTTGTTGACTACACAGTCCTGACTAAGAGGTCTCTGTATAGGTCTAGGTCTTACAGTTACACCTAGTGTTTGTGTGGGATGGGGAGTTATTATTTCACACGAGGATGGGCAAGGCATTATATATATATATATATGACAACACCTATCTAGGTTATCAGAAGGTCAGTGTGACAAGTCAAAACATCTACATACAATCCACTTGAACTGAAAGACTTAAACCCTTGCAGATTTTGAGGATTAGCCAATAAAAACCTAAAAACCAAAGTTTTCCATTTGAAAATTTCTCAAGGCTTTTAGAAGATGTCCTTTGTTCCTCAAGTTTCAAACAATTTCGCCAGGACTTTTTTAAAACTTCAAATTATTATCTTTTTAACATTCAAAAACATTTTTATGTAATTCCACTATATTTATTTTATAAGTTAATAGTTTTAGCAATAATTCATTGTTGGTGAGTTGTTTCAAGCTTTATTAACAAATATATACATGTATATAAATGATAAGGCAGGTTATATCATTGTTTTACACGTGTGAGGAGTGGGAGGAGGGGACAGCATTACAACCTCACCATCAATAGAGGTGGAAAAGTTCACTAACTCTGTTCAGAATTTCATATCTAATTAACTTTTAATAACATAGACAATTAATAAAATGTGGATTGTTTTTATATCATATACCTTACTGACTTAGACACCCGGGGTGTGGCTCTAGTTGAGCTCAGATTTAATCTCTAGTTATTCTTAGGTAAAGACCCCTACTACTTTTCGGACCCTTCTTCATTGAAGATACAAAATAAAGCAGGTAGAACGTGGCTGGAGGTGGGTTCAAGGTGATATTGAACACAGGGCTATCATGATTTAGCCTTTCGTTATCTTATTTAATATCATATCGCAGTCTAAACGGCCAGAATCAAACACGTCCATTGTCAGAGACGGACAATAACAAATATTCATACTGAGAGACGTCCTGAGTCACATATGTTCCACGTTGCAAATGTCAGTAGTTTGAATCCTTCTGAGTCTTTTCACAAGCAATTAAAGTTCACTTGTCAGAGAAGTCCTTCGTCATGCATGTCCCTGTTCAGGAACATCCTGAAACATCACTAGTAAGAGAAGTCCTTCGTCACACATTACTGCAAATTTTTACCAGGGTTACATTGTCCCTGTGGTAGACATCAGATCATATTTACCAGGGTTACATTGTCCCTGTGGTAGACATCAGATCATATTTATCAGGGTTACATTGTCCCTGTGGTAGACATCAGATCATATTTATCAGACATCAGATCATATTTATCAGGGTTACATTGTCCCTGTGGTAGACATCAGATCATATTTATCAGGGTTACATTGTCCCTGTGGTAGACATCAGATCATATTTACCAGGGTTACAATACAAATGAGGATTCTGGAACTTAGGACTGAAATTCTTTTAAACAGTAGTATAACAATGTGAAAAGTAATTAGAATTGAATTACATTTGTTCTTTACTACTCATGAGAATAGAATTATTTCTCAGGTGAGGCGGCTGTTCTATTGATTACTTACACACAAATATCTTCTTGATAAATTAAAATATTCAGAATTCATATAAAACAACAAAACGCCTGAAGAAAAATGAATATTTTACTGATATGTCAGTACAAGTCATTATAATTGAGTGCAGGCAAACGTTCCGAACGTATCCATTGTGGTACAGTAAATTACACCTACAGCATTAATGAACATAATCCCCTTCTATCAGATTATATACCTCTCTCAGTCATCTCACACACAAACATCACTGTTATTGCAGTTTTTTTAAAGTTTGGCAAACAGACTTGATTTTTTTTGTAAATACACACATTTGTTTATTCAAACTTTAGCGAAATTTAATCCCTCTCTCTATTTAAACACCAATTTTTAAGTCATGTTCAAATGTTTGTTTTTGTGTCACCACTTTGAAGTCTAATTTTAAGTCATATGTGCTTAAAATTAGTATGTTTAAGAGAGAGGATTAATGATAAAGTTTTTTTTTGAATCCCAGTATTTATTTTTTTGTTAAGTTAACATTTGTAAGTAAACATTTGTTTCTGGTTTTGATAAACAGGTGTCATTTCAATGTAGGCTTAGCAATTTGTGGAGACAG
Organism: Ylistrum balloti; assembly: GCF_031769215.1. Taxonomy (NCBI): domain Eukaryota; kingdom Metazoa; phylum Mollusca; class Bivalvia; order Pectinida; family Pectinidae; genus Ylistrum; species Ylistrum balloti. The sequence continues at coordinate 141,267 of NW_026782069.1, read as the reverse complement.
GTACTTCAAACTGAAATGAACTTTTGACCTTGTTGATATTCATCCCTTTGACAAATACTTCAAATGAGATGACCTTCTAAAACTTTACTTCACATGATTAACTTAAGGCTATATGCTAGCTTGTTTATATCATTTCCTTGAATCAGAGTTATCTCCCTGTAATTATTTTTTTATCTATATTTTATTGGTAACTGATTAGTTGACTTTATTGTTGCTGTATAAGAACATGCCAGGTTTAGGTGATGGATGAAAGTCAAAGTTTCAAAGGAAAAACAACTGACCTAAAGCCAGTACTCGGTATCTGCCCCACGTGGACCTCAAACTCCCGACCACATATGGAAGGTTTGTGATAAAGAAAGTCAGACTCCTGAACTACTTGGGTACTATCGAATCTGGAATTATTGTTAATTAAGAAATAGGGTGAATCTTCTATAAATCACACCTGTATACCTTGCATTCTTCATAATGTTCAAATTATCTGAATGTTTAAAAAAAGATTTTTTTTAATCTCTTCTCACTATGTTTTACTAATTTGTTATCTTTTGCTAGGTTTATCACAATATAAACAGCTGCGGTGAATTTGAAACTGGTCTCCTGGTGGCAGCTGATAGCTTCTTCACTGAACAACAAGAAAGTAGCTGCCCATTGCATGACATCAAAAGCAACTTTTGTAAAGTGTCTGGCTCAAGGACACAAGTATGACACTATCGGACAATCCCTTGTCTAAACTTCCTGAGAAACACAAGCCATCTTGATTAGCATTTGAATCAGAGCTTTTGACTGAAGCAAAGACCATCATTATGATCAAACTATGAGTCAGAGAAACAAAAGGTATTATTATTGTTTCAGCAGATTTTCCTATATTTCAATAGCGTGTTATCTGTACAGTTACATTTTTTGGCCTATAAAACCTCTGTTAACAATAAACCGGAATATTGACCTTGACCCTGTCCTATCAGTGTTGACCTTGACCTATATAGATAACCCTGACTAGATGACATACACTGTTATCTATTGAACTGTAAAGGAAACAGTAGCTATCACAGCTGTTAATACTCCTTTCATTGTTCTCACCCCATCCCATCAAATGACACAGAAAACATCCCTACCACCATGTCAAGTGACACAGAAAACGTCCCTACCACAGACGGACAAAGACCTCACCCCGTCCCATCAAATGACACAGAAAATGTTCCTACCACCGTGTCAAGTGACATAGAAAACGTCCCTACCACAGATGGACAAAGTCCTCACCCCATCCATGTCAAGTGACACAGAAAACATCCCTACCACAGACAGACAAAGTCCTCACCCCGTCCATGTCAAGTGACACAGAAAATGTCCCAGTACAGATCAAAACACATGTAAATATAGACATATCCTGGTGAGATCAAGTTGCTATCGTGGTGGCAATAGTAAAAAGACAATATCATCACATCAACAATGTCACACAACAAAATTAACCTGTTAAAGGGTATGTTAAGGTCATTCAAGGTCACCCACAGTTTGAACAAATATAAATCTACACAGAAACAAACAGATCTAAATACAAAAACGCCAGCCATGCATACTTGAATAAACTAAAAAGGAATTAAGTGTCACCATGACACCATGATAAAACATTCCTGTATAACTGTTGAAAATTCAACAAGTCCTCAGCGTTCTGATGGCTTTTAACTCTATATACCTAAATATTATTAGGTGATATTTCAGGGGTTACAAAATCATAATACATGTCATTATTCTTGTGTCTAGCATTAATTTCAACATCTGGATTGATCAGGTGTACACAGTATACAACACCTGCAAGAAATCCTAATTACCAGAACATATGTAAACCTGTCACCAGGTAAGTTGTCAAATCTGGATAATATCTTCAAGATTAAATGCACTTTAATTTCAAGGCTATACCATTTCATAACTTTTAGATATTCATATGCATGCAATCAATATCAAATTTCAAATAATTTTGAAGATCATCTTTCACATCCAATTATGTCATCTTTTACCTGTAAAAGATCATAGGTAGATAAAACCAATTTTTGTTTTTTTTTTATGTTAAACTTGCAGTAAAGTGCATTTCGTTTTTTTCTTAAAACTTTTAGAAATATATACACTGTAAGCACTGACTTTTAAGTGACACAAACTTAAAAATGAGTTGAGTTTATTAAGTATGGTGTGGTAATTACAACACCTCTGCCAGGATGTTTAGTATGGGGTGTGTTTATTAGGCCTGATATAGCATTCCATGATACAAATTTCAATGATAGCATTTTTTATAATCATGATTAATGAAAAATCTATTTTCATGGGGATTAAATTAAAATATTTCTTACATATTAAAAAATAAAACGCCAGTTATCACTTATTTCACAAATCTTTCATCCAAAAAATCAAAGAAGACATTACAGTAATATAAAGGCTATACTGTAATTAATAAAAACTAAAACAAGATATTTCAAATTCCTGAACCAGGTAAAAATCATGCAGATCAAAATGGAATTCTGAGTGGTGGATTAGTATATCCTGGAATGATAACTGGCATTTTTCCACATGTACGACATGCACTTTGAGCTGCTTCACACAGTGTGGGATACATCTCATGGATGTACCTTAATAGTTTGTGTTCAATGCTATTCACCAGCTTGATTTTATCTTCACCAATCGTTTCTCACCTCAAATATCTTCACACATTCTTAATTTTACTTGGATCAAATCCAGAGTTTTTTTTCTCTGTAGTCAAACGTCTCTTTTCATTTCACTATTTTTTAAAATTTTCGTTTTGCCACCAGAGAACAGGAAGTTCTGAAATACTCTTTGTAAAGTTTGGTGGAAAAAAGGCAACCTCTTATACATTACATCATCAAAAGTTTGAACTGATAACAGTCCAGTGTTTAAAATCAGGAAAAACTGATACTACAGCTTTAACCTCCCAATAAAATATTTAAATTCCTTCGTAACGATACAATGGGCATGACTAATTTCCTGTTTCTCACCTGATTAACTCCGGTGATGTAATCAAAGATATCAAAATGCCTTGGAATCATGTCGTTCATCTATTGATAAATGTCATAGATGTGATTTTATTTTTGTAATTAACTTTATAGCTAGTCAGAGTTCTTTAATACATACTGTAAATCACTTATACTTCATGTGCAATTTATTTTCACATTAGTATATAGGGAAAATCAATTACGAATTCAAATCCCTCCCACAAAAATAACTATTGATGACATCCATGCTAATTCTGTCACTGATATCAGGGTCTATATATCTAATAACCCGTCCTTTGTAAATTTATCGTAATTTCTGGACCACCATTCACATGACTATGTCTGAAGAGGTAACATTGTGATATAATCCTGAAATCTATGCGACTTACAGTAGGAACCTCCAGGAACGAACAGTATACTGGTTCAGGATCTTTCTTAAACTTAGTCAATCACATGTGACATCTCTTTTCCTGATGTTATCCATGACTGATTAAGTCGAAACTTAAGACTTTTTAGACTTAATTAAGTTTGTTTCATGATCGTGAGCCCAGCTGATGGTTGAAAATATTATGGGATGCATCCCTATTCCACACCACGCAGACATGATAGGACTATTTAAGACTTCAGTGCATTTCATGATCCATGGGCCAGCTGATGGTTTAAAATATTATGGGATGCATCTCTAACCCATACCATGCAGACAGTTTAAGACTTAAGTGTGTTTCATGATCCTGGGGCAAGCTGATGGTTCAAAATATTATGGGATTCATCCCTACTCTAAACCATGCAGACATGACGGTTTTATAACCACACCCTCATTTCAAAAGTAATAAAATTGTGCATTTCCATTCAAAATTATTTTCACCTTTTGAAACGAAGCTTCTCAAATAACCTCCAAACCAAGAAGATTGAAGTTATCTAGATGGTAAATCAGAGACACTACACAACTCTTTCTCAATCAGATTTAGTTGTTCAACTCAATTTCAATAGGATTTAAATTTCACTGATAAGTGATCAATCCTTGCTGAGCTTTCTTATGAGCATGAAAACAACAATCTATATGGACATTTTAACTTCTGAGCTATCGCTATTAATTTTTTAATTTTTTTTAACATTTAAGAAAGGCAGTTTAGATAATAGGGGAGATTATGTAATCAAATTGATCCCACAGTTATCTGTACTTGAAAAAGACAACATGTCCAAGGTCAATGGGAAGTTTGGATGATAAAACGAGGACATATGAACTACAGCTGTATGAAAAATATTTAAAGGTTTACTGAACTAACATTGCAATGGAGCAATTAGATTAAACCTGTGATAAAAAATAGATTTAAGCCTTATGCCAGTGCAAGGTAAATTCATTGAATTCCAAAGAATTTAGCAAAAATTCTAGTTTAATTTTCAGGACGAAGCAGTCAATAGTAAGACTACATATTTCTCACAAGTCTCGGTGACAAGTAATTATGTTTAATTGGCAAGGCCTGTCTTAAATCTGTTAGGACTACACCTGTTATAGCAAGGGGACACAATTCTACCACAAAATGTATCAAAAAATTAAAATCAAATTATTCAGTCTAAAATAGAAATTATATCAACACAATATATATCTATGTGTTCCACATAACTTTAACTACTTCATTAATAAAATGCCTACAGGACTACACAGAGGGACAAAGGGCTTAGGGGGTGGAGGGAGAAGACGAGGAGAGGGACATGTACCATAGGACTTTGTGGAGGGGAGAGGGGCAGATGACTTGACAGAGGGACAGTGAAGAAGGAGAGGGACATGTAACATAGGACTTTGTGGAGGGGAGAGGGGCAGATGACTTGACAGAGGACAGTGAAGAAGGAGAGGGACATGTAACATAGGACTTTGTGGAGGGGAGAGGGGCAGATGACTTGACAGAGGGACAGTGAAGAAGGAGAGGGACATGTAACATAGGACTTTGTGGAGGGGAGAGGGGCAGGGGAGGGACAGTGAATAATGGCTTGACAGAGGGACAGTGAAGAAGGAGAGGGACATGTAACATAGGACTTTGTGGAGGGGAGAGGAGCAGATGACTTGACAGAGGGACAGTGAATAATGAGAGGAGAGGGACAACTTGTGGAGGGACGGTGAAGAAGGAGGGGAGAGGGACAGCAAAGAAGGAGGGGAGAGGGACAGTGAAGAAGGAGGGAAGAGGGACAGTGGAGAAGGAGGGAAGAGGGACAGCGAAGAAGGAGGGAAGAGGGACAGTGAAGGAGGAGGGAAGAGGGACAGTGGAGAAGGAGGGAAGAGGGACAGAGAAGAAGGAGGGAGAGGGACAGTGAAGAAGGAGGGGAGAGGGACAGTGATGAAGGAGGGGAGAGGGACAGTGAAGAAGGAGGGAAGAGGGACAGTGAAGGAGGAGGGAAGAGGGACAGTGAAGGAGGAGGGAAGAGGGACAGTGAATAATGGGAGGAGAGGGACAACTTGTGGAGGGACGGTGAAGAAGGAGGGGAGAGGGACAGTGGAGAAGGAGGGAAGAGGGACAGAGAAGAAGGAGGGAAGAGGGACAGTGAAGAAGGAGGGAAGAGGGACAGTGATGAAGGAGGGGAGAGGGACAGTGAAGAAGGAGGGAAGAGGGACAGTGAAGAAGGAGGGAAGAGAGACAGTGGAGAAGGAGGGAAGAGGGACAGTGAAGAAGGAGGGAAGAGGGACAGTGAAGAAGCAGGGAAGAGGGACAGTGAAGAAGGATGGAAGAGGGACAGTGAAGAAGGAGAGGAGAGGGACAGTGAAGAAGGAGAGGATAGGGACAGTGAAGAAGGAGAGGAGAGGGACAGTGAAGAAGGAGGGAAGAGGGACAGTGAAGAAGGAGGGAAGAGGGACAGTGAAGAAGGAGGGAAGAGGGACAGTGAAGAAGGAGGGGAGAGGGACAGTGAAGAAGGAGGGAAGAGGGACAGTGAAGAAGGAGGGAAGAGGGACAGTGAAGAAGGAGGGAAGAGGAACAGTGAAGAAGGAGGGAAGAGGGACACAGGTCTTATTGGAGGAACAGTAAAGAAGAGGGGGAGAGGGACATATGATTTAGTAGAGGGACAGTGAAGTAGGGAGGAGAGGGAAATATGACTTAGCAGTGAAGATGGGGTGATATAGGACTTATCACATGAGACACAGTACAAAGAAAACAGACTGTAAGGAAGAGGGCCAGAGGTGAGATACAACCATGTTGGTACAGACTGGCCCTTTTCTCAGCTTCCTGAGAAACACAAATTACCACGGGTAGAGAGGAGCAAGGATCCACCCACCTCAGATCTTCATCTGAAGTTACAAAGGCAAACACTTCAACAGACTGAGCTACTGTGGGTGAAGGAGGAGTAGGGGGAAGGGGTATAGAAATGGGACTCAGAGCAAGGGACAGTAAAATGGATACTGCCTACGTAAAAGGAATGACAATTATGAAAGCTATAGTGAGGATGAGTGTTTGTGGAGTCTGGTAAATATCTTCTTGGCCTGCAACTTTTGTCAGATATATTATACATTGTACGATCTTATCAGCATCAGCTGTTACTTTATAAACTACATTCTAATATTAAGTACAAGTGTACTTAAAACTTAATGCATTCTCAGTATGCTTTAGAGAAAAAAAAACAGCATCTGTTGAGCAGTTTCAAGCACAGAAACTTAAAAACATAAATTTAAAAAGATAAAAATTCAAGTTCCTAAAACATGTAAGAAAATCCAAGTCTTTTTATACCTCAGTTCATAAATTTACCAATGAATTGACAAACACAACTTGACTACCACTGAGATTTTAGCACTCAAGTGTTACCCAGCATTAACTAAGTACCACAGTATGTATATCTGACAAACTTAAGTAAAAAGTAAATTCATTTGACAAATTTATGATCCTTACGTAACAGGAGCTTGTTTCTGCACGCAGAGCAGCCGTAAAACCCCCCATGTTAATACAGCACATAGAAAGTGCAGCATTGACACCGAGACAAGCCAGGTTACATGTCTGTCAGAACTTCACAACAGTTAAGGAGATATAAGGTTATACTGCGGTTGTCATATCAGGATAATTGGCAGCTTCTTATAGATAATATATGTAATCACTTTCAACAATTAAAGTTTTCACTTCTATCTTACCACAAGTCCAGGCTTGACATTTAAAGCATGAACCATTAGGAAGAATCTGCATTAGAAGATATCATTACTGTTATAGATCTCAAAAACGGTCCATTTATTTCCTAAAAAAAATGACATCTTCACTGTATTTTAATCTGTTTGTTTGGCAGATGAGGAAATCATCTATTGTAATCAACTAAGACATCTCCTAGATAGACTTTCAACACCAGCATAGCAACATGTTCTTAATGGAATAAGTGGGAGTATGTTTTATAATACTAGCTGTGATGGGATAATAGATAAACATATACGCCACTAAAACCTGTCATCATTTCAATCCCTTATATCCATGAAAACTAATTTATCGTGAGAATTCACTGAGGTACTGGTTTCACTAATACAGTTACTGGTGTATGCTACAACATCAGTTGAAGAAGTTAAGGCTGTATGCTACAGTTTCAGTTGAAGAAGTTAAGGCTGTATGTTATAGTATCAGTTGAAGAAGTTAAGGCTGTATGTTACAATGTCAGTTGAAGAGGTTAAGGCTGTATGCTACTGTATCAGTTGAAGAAGTTAAGGCTGTATGTTACAGTATCAGTTGAAGAAGTTAAGGCTGTATGCTACAGTATCATTTGAAGAAGTTAAGGCTGTATGCTACAGTATCAGTTGAAGAAGTTAAGGCTGTATGTTATAGTATCAGTTGAAGAAGTTAAGGCTGTATGCTACAACATCAGTTGAAGAAGTTAAGGCTGTATGCTACAACATCAGTTGAAGAAGTTAAGGCTGTATGTTATAGTATCAGTTGAAGAACTTAAGGCTGTATGCTACAGTATCAGTTGAAGAAGTTAAGACTGAATGTTATAGTATCAGTTGAAGAGGTTAAGACTGTATGTTAAAGTATAAGCTTAAGTAGTTATGGCTGTATGCTACAACATCAGTTGAAGAAGTTAAGGCTGTATGCTACAACATCAGTTGAAGAAGTTAAGGCTGTATGTTATAGTATCAGTTGAAGAACTTAAGGCTGTATGTTATAGTATCAGTTGAAGAAGTTAAGGCTATATGATACAGTATCAGTTGAAGAGGTTAAGACTGTATACTAAAGTATAAGCTGAAGTAGTTAAGTCTGTATGCTACAGTGTCAGTTGAAGAAGTTAAGGCAGTATGCTATAATTGTAATTTAAGAAGGTACGATGTACATTTTCGCATTTAATTCCCCAATATATCCAACCTTCACTAAAAACATTGTAGAGAAAATTTATCTTTTTATATAGATAAAGTAAAAATTTACTTATGTGGGAAATCCTCAAGACAATATCATGCATTGGTTTTGATACAAATGCAGTTGAAAGTCATTCTTTGTAGGTATGCCTCTATTTATGATCAATGCCGAGCTGAAGTTAGAAAATCTTCCAGATATTTCCATGAAAGGATTGTATTTACTATAAGTATGCATTCTACAGTGTGCCATAGAATGAGTTTCTGTGATAAGAAATCATGAAAAGTGTGTGGTGCTTGCGATATCGCACTTTATCAAAAACACGCCTATGCAGAGTATGCAGATCAGTCACATGCTTATTGTGTGCAGGCTTTGGAACTTTGTATAACATCAGTTTGTATATCGTGTGGAACCTTGTTTTATAAATTTTTGTTACTTCAATATCCCCACTAAGTGTTTCTTAATAGATACTATTCTGCTGAAAATTTTCTTTTTATCTAGCATTATTATCAAGTGGAAGTTTTCTGACAATATCTTTCATTGGTCTTGATAAATTGCAGATAATGCTTATATTGGGGCTTTTTAAGGCTGTAAACTACTTCCAGATATTTCCATGAAAGGATTGTAATATTCCACAGTTAAGGCTGTATCTACAATGTGCACTTAAACAAGGTTTCTGTGATAAGAAATCCAAAGTGTGTGGTGCTTGCAATGTCACTTAAACAACACGGTTATGCAGAGTATGCAGATCAGTCAATGCTTATTGTGTGCAATTTGGAACTTTGTATAACATCAGGTTGTATATCCACAGTTATAAATTTTTGTTACTTCAATATCCCCACTAAGTGTTTCTTAATAGATACTATTCTGCTGAAGTATGTTTCAATCTTATCTCTGCATTATTATCAAGTGGAAGTTTTCTGAGAAACTTTCTGAATCTTGTAAATTCACCAGATAATGCTTATATTGGGGCTTTAAGGCTGTAAACTACTGAGTAAAACAAGGTTGTAATATTCCACAGTTAAGGCTGTATGCTACAATGTCACTTAAACAAGGTTGTGCACTTCCACAGTTAAGGCTGTATGCTACAATGTCACTTAAACAAGGTTGTGTACTTCCACAGTTAAGGCTGTATGCTACAATATCACTTAAACAAGGTTGTGCACTTCCACAGTTAAGGCTGTATGCTACAATGTCACTTAAACAAGGTTGTGTACTTCCACAGTTAAGGCTGTATGCTACAATGTCACTTAAACAAGGTTGTGCACTTCCACAGTTAAGGCTGTATGCTACAATGTCACTTAAACAAGGTTGTGTACTTCCACAGTTAAGGCTGTATGCTACAATGTCACTTAAACAAGGTTGTGCACTTCCACAGTTAAGGCTGTATGCTACAATATCACTTTAACAAGGTTGTGCACTTCCACAGTTAAGGCTGTATGCTACAATATCACTTAAACAAGGTTGTGCACTTCCACAGTTAAGGACGTATGCTACAATGTCACTTAAACAAGGTTGTGCACTTCCACAGTTAAGGACGTATGCTACAATGTCACTTAAACAAGGTTGTGTACTTCCACAGTTAAGGCTGTATGCTACAACATCACTTAAACAAGGTTGTGCACTTCCACAGTTAAGGACGTATGCTACAATGTCACTTAAACAAGATTGTATACTTCCACAGGTAGTATGTTAAGATGTCAATTGAAGAAGGTTGTACACTACCATATTTAAGGGTGTATGCTACTAGATTCACATTCATCCTCAATACAGAAGAGATGCACACTTGTGAATTTTTAGATACACTACTTGCTCTATTCTGGACACCTTTTTGAGCACCTGAACGAATGATGATTGGAATGACATGTCTAAGTCCTTAAGAGTTCTTTATCCATAATCTCCTCTCTTACTGTTATAGCCTCTATCATTTTTTTATCTTTAAATAATCCTTCCTTAAGTGAAACAAAACATATCCTGTTTCTATACCAACAGACTTTTCAGAAACAGGAAATCATTCTTTATCAAACAGAAACTTTATTGAGATTAGTTACTGAGCGTAAAATATTTCATTGTATCAAATTCTTGTATTGGTGCAGCTAGGAGAAATAACTTTCATTCCTTTCTTGATTAAACACAATAGGGAGTTTAATTGTTTATCAATAGAATTAGGAACTTCCATTTACTTTATGATCTTATTCCGCTTCAACACCTACAAAAGAATGACAAATTTGGTTGTTGTATTTTATGACACCAACACAATGTATTAGATTATGGGTTTGACACCTTGTAACATTCCTTGTACAGGTAGACAACCTTCTAATCCCCTCTCCCCATAACTCTGCCAGGAGCTCTGAGTCTCCTAGGAATACTGCAGACCATACCTACTTCATTGTCACGATTATTGCAACAGGACTGGAGATAATGAAATGTGCCAGATCAGAATTTGAATACCATTACCTGAACTTCGACCAATGTCAAACTTCTTGTATAAGTCATAAATCTAAAATTCTACTGGACTTCTACATCTTTAAGTTATTGTGTCACACTTCATCTTAAGCCATCTTAACAACTTTTCATTTAAAACAGAATGAAAATTTAGGCAGCATATTGGTTTTTTAAATAAAAAAATTTTTTTAGAGGTCTCAGATTATAAAGTGATGGATCTAGAAAAAAAAATGTTAAAATTAATTGCTGAAGAATTCATCCTAAGATAAAGATTGATACAGGGCAAGTCCTGTGTGGGCTGTTGATGCTGTTTCTGGTAAATCTAACATCAAAGTATAAAGCAGTTCTAACGTTCTGTTTTATATAAAGCTAACAGAGGCATGTGCCTCTGATAGAGAATGTCAGACTAGCAATTCAAAAGTAGGTTTGACAAGGGGTGAGTGGGTGGGGCAGTGTTAGATGTCCTGGGTTTGATTCCAATAGCTTTTCCCTAGGCTTCACTTTCCTCTCACAGTAAGACCCTCTCCCATACTTCAATACAGGCAGGCCAACAACAGAGATTAACATAAGCTTATACATTGTTTTGCAATTGTTTTAAAATTACTCAATTTAAAAAAACAAAAAAACAAAAAAACCAGCATGTTCCTGAATAAATTCTACAACAAATGACTGACTGCTTTAGTTCTCATCATCATTAATTACCAGTACTTAAGTATGTTTTTTCTATATTTGGCATGAAAGTGATTTATCAAATTTCTATGCAAGGTATTTATATCAACCTTCAAGCCAAGCTATGGATTGTTTTTCTTACCAATGTGTAAGAGAAGTATGTGTGAGATCATCGTGTCCAGATTTGTACAGAGGATCAGCTGTGATATTATATACTGTCTACTGTCTACGTCATACCTGTATCATGTCTACAACACCAGCTTTGTCAATACTACCTTCATGATAGTTTAAACTAATACATTGTCAGTTGTAACTGATTAGTCAAGAACTTAAAATAAATTTTTAAAATTTAAACTCTAAACTTAAAACATACAAGTTTATATAGAAACTGCATGCATCTTATTGTACAAAGTTTTCAAGTATTTTACAAAATATTCTAAAATGTGATAAACATGTCAGTCAAACACCAACTTGAGGTAGTACTTCACTCGATCATACAGATCCATTACTCTTTATCTCTAAAACACTAGACACAATAAACTCATCCTAAACATGTACCACCTTACCTTTAACAGGTTTAACGTAATCATAAGCATTCTTACCTTAAAGTTTTCACGAAAAACTGCTTCCTCAAAATATTCGCAGGTAATAGTGTAAAAGTAAAAGGTGTCAAAATCTATAAATGTTTTTAAAACTTGCAGAGCACACCTATCACTCAGGTGAGTAAAATTAGTACCGCCTGTAAATATACACCTGCTAGATAATGCCACAGGTACACACTAATACAGATATAAACCTGCATTCCCTGAGCAGTCATGTCAGACATAACAAATCTCAAAAACAAATATTAGACTTAACAGTTGACATTAAGGCTCAATAGTATGGTCATTCTCCAAACTGACCACCAAACTGCTGAATAGTATGACACTGACCAGAGGCAGGGCCATTTACCTTTTTATGGGTCTGTATGTATACTAGCTGTCTTTAAAGCTATAAAACTACAAAGCACTTTGTCACGTCATTATACCTGTACACTAACACGTTGCTCAGGGCTGCTACAAGGAGCTCCTGCTCCAAGGCCCCTTTTACCTATTTAAAAAAAGAAATCTCCACTAGGTAACAATTTTTCTTTTGAAGACTCTTTCTGAATAATTAATCCCAGTTTTAAGGACCTGCACTGGATCCTGTTGTGATGCTTCATGTATTCTTATGTGTAGATATTTTAGGAAATATTTATATTTTGTTTAAAATGTATTATAACATACACTATGGTAAGATTTTGATAGCTGGAGAAATAGGTGTTGCTGCAAGGCTCTTCTATTCTACATCCTCTCTTCTGGCATGTTAAAGCAAGGTATGTAGGACTACAACCAGATACAGGTACTCTGGTAATGTTCTACCTTGTATGTACTGGTGTTCACCTTGGCCTTTCAGGTCTTTGGTCTGTGGAGGTCTAAGACTAAGGCCTGTGATTCAAACAATTATTTTCTTTAGCCTTTTGAATTTTTAGGTTAGGTCTATCATTAGAAATAAAATTTATTTATTCTTCTTGTTTATTTTAAACTATTAAGGCTAGACCTATCCTTGGATAAAAAGTATCATTGTCTTTGGTCATGGTCTGTTTATAGTGTAAAGTCTCTGGCTTGGCCTTATCTGTTTATAACGGTCTAAGGTTTGGACTTTTTCTTATAATTAATGTCTCAGGTTTGGCCTAAACCTATTTCTAAGGCCTCTAAATCTTGCCTAATTGACATGTTCATGCCTCAGATTTGCCTTTGTCTTCTTAAGGTCTCTCAGGCCTGACATTGAAATGTAAGGCTTCAGGACTGGCCTTGGCCTGTTTAGGTCATAGCTTGGCAATGTTCATGGCTCAGACTTTGCCTTGCCCTGTATAGATCCTGTTCTCAGACTGGCCTTGACCTGTCACCAAGACTTGGTCTGTGAAGGTCTCAAACTTGTTTAGGGTTTAGACTTTGCCTTGGCCTGTATAGATCCTGTTCTCAGACTAGGCTTGACCTGTCACCAAGACTTGGTCTGTGAAGGTCTCCAACTTGGTCCTAGCCGGTTTAGGGCTCAGACTTTGCATTGCTCTGTATAGATCCTGTTCTCAGACTGGCCTTGACCTGTCACCAAGACTTGGTCTGTGAAGGTCTCCAACTTGGTCCTAGCCTGTTCATGGCTCAGACTTTGCATTGCTCTGTATAGATCCTGTTCTCAGACTGACCTTGACCTGTCACCAAGACTTGGTCTGTGAAGGTCTCCAACTTGGTCCTAGCCTGTTCAGGGCTCAGACTTTGCCTTGGCCTGTATAGATCCTGTTCTCAGACTAGGCTTGACCTGTCACCAAGACTTGGTCTGTGAAGGTCTCCAACTTGGTCCTAGCCTGTTCAGGGCTCAGACTTTGCCTTGGCCTGTACAGGTTAAATGCTTGGCCCAAAAATGTGAAATATAATCATTAGACGTTTCTTACGTCTAAACTGACAAATTTTACACTGTAAGGCTGTAGGAACACCTGTGTGCTACTTAACATATCAACAAAAAGTGTCCCACGTTGTTACATATCTATCATTCACATTTTCACTGAACTGGAAGTTATTACTACTAAATGAATTAGCAGATGTTTACATTCACACAGGTTACAAGAAGATTGAGGATATATGGCACATTCACATGACATAATCTCCACATTTCAAATTGAAATACAAGAAAACACACAAGGCAAACACTTAGAGTGTCTCCAAAACCTGTTAATATTTCTGTATGAGACAGAATAGTGGTGAAATTTCCTTATTTAATTGTTCTATGCAAACTGACGTAATACTGAAGAGGAGTTCTACTCAATCTTCTAACTCAGCCTTACAGATTTAATATAAAGACAACCAAGGTGCCTTATATGTAGGGCTTCAGATTTTATGGGACTTGACTCGATGACTTTTATTTCAATGGTAGATATTCCTTATACCACAATAAACACATCTATATGTCACCCTATTACTTTTACTACTAGGGTCACCTTCTGTAGATACATATTTATGAACTACTGCTCCAGATTTGAAGGATTTTATAGACTTCAAGGTCAGTTAAATTATCTCGTAAAACTAGATAGATATATACATGTGGCAGAAATATCATTGAAATGCATGGTATACTGTATAACTGTCCCCCAAAAAGTTGTATGTGTGGTCCATAAAAATGGACTTGCCAATTTGGTTGCAAAATCTGGTCTCTTTAACAGGTAAAATTGTCTTCAAACCCTTGTCTTTTCCTATTTTTTCAGCTTTTATGATATTATCATTCTTTCTTTAAATTTCTATTATGATTTAACATAAATACATTGAAATCTTACATAAAATATGTTTATTAAAAGAAAACAAAAAGAACGTCATTTTGTAATTTCTCCCCATCATGACTGTTAACATTCTGCAAAACTGCTGATAATCATGACCACATTATAAGCAGCACAAAGTTCAACACAAGCATCCATGTTTATACCTCCGCTGAGCGACTTTTGTGTCTTCCTTATTTCATCTAATATACCCATCTTTTTCAATTTACTTTGTTTTCGAAAATTCCCATCTTTCTCCCCAGGCTTCATCATGTGATTAACAAACACACTTAAAAATGCCACATAGAGATAACATGTTATATGTAATGAAATGTATTACTAGGCCTGGAAAGAGTGACGTCAAAGAAAGGTTGATCAACGTTAAGTTAACCTGATCGAGACAAGAAGCTCTGATCAACAGATTTAGGCCAACATATCTGTAATTACATAATTAAGTGATCGTCTGTGTGAAATATCAAGTATATTCTATACAATAAGCAAATCGCTAAGAAAAACAACTCCACAAGAATGTTATTCTATACTATACAAATGTTGAAACACGATTCGACCCACTTTATATTGTAAGCTGATACATTACGCAATAGTTATTTAAACTGATCAATATACTAGCTATTCATCGTAACACAGTAAATGTTTGGTGGTCAAATATTGTTCTTCCACAGGTTAACACGATACAATATATAAGTGATAGTTAAATATTATCAAAGGTCATTTAGGTAATGAAACATAGACATCATAACTTTGCTTAAGTCTTGTCTTCGGAACATGCTTTATAGAATTCTCTTGTCAAATTGCAATTTATTTTTATGGCATCTTGAATTAAGTCTTTAAACTTAATTTTTTCAAATTATCTTTATGTCTCTGTGAGAACTTCCCGTTCTCATGTTTTTTCATCAAATGTAGACCATACCTGAAGTCACTGATTTGATGTCAATTAGTAAAATGAAATTAACAAAATTCTTGATAACTCAGCTTTTGTGCCAAGGGAAGTGTAGCATTTACAGATTAGAAAATCAACGCCATATTGATTAAATTTGGTCCTATTTACGACGGCTACACAAAGAGAGAGATTTGTTAGAGAGGTTTTACATAACCTTAATCCCTACCTCTTACCAAAACCAATTACCAGTGAAGTAACACTCACACAGCCATGAAAACGGGTAAACAGACTCCTCTAGATCTGTTAGAAAAACATTACGCCATCTTTGTCGGTTATTGAATCACAAGAATTTGTTATTAAATTGGAAAAGTGATTGAAAAAATACACAGGACCACTTTCACAGGTTTGCAATGAATTTGGAGTATTTAACAATAACTTATCATTGATAAGGTGAAGACAAACCCTCCACCTTACTGACCAGAACACCTTGTCTATAACTAAATATTGGTTTATCATTAACAACAAGAGTATACAGTTTGGCTGGAACCACTAGTCTATAGTGTTAGTATAAAACTCTAAGCTGAGAAGTGTGCCAATATTTGTGCTGTGAAGACCACCCCAAGAACTGAATTTACCCACAACAGACTTAGACTATCTTAAAGGGTCAGTTCTGAAAGGCTAATATAATCAAGTATAGCTGTCACCACTACCAACTCACACTAAGGTACACATCCAAACTTGTCCTTGTCATCTTGTATCAAACCATTTCTGTTGTCATGGTAACTAGTCTGTTGGTATGGAGATTCCAAAAGTATCTAGAGGGTATATACTATCCATAAATACTCACACAACAAACTGCATTCATATAACAATGAATACAAAGAGATTAGTACTTTGTGGGAGATTTTCCTCTCATTCCATACAAGAGGCCAAATGGGCCTGCATTCTCACCTGGTATTCAACAGAACGATACAAACAGCATGGTCATAAAAAACACAACAACCAACAAAAGCATTCATTGAGATATCACTACAAAGAGATTAGTATTATCTTAGAAATGTTCATCCTGCCTCAAATAACATATGACCATTGAGAATCAGTAGCATTATATCTAGAGCACTAGTGAGTGTGATCACAGCATTTTCAAAATTAATGTGCTGAGAATTGACATGCTACATTTGATAGTCTACTACTGCAGACAGTACAGGTTTATACACAATATACAATGATCAGTCATCTAATACAGTCCCAGAAATGATGTTTAAAATGTGTTTAACATGTTTCTCCAATCATAAGTTAAGTTCTAATGTTGTAACTATATGGTGAGAGCTTAACAAGAGGCCCACAGGGTCTGTGTCGCTCACTTGTCTTGATGAAATTGCTTAATCAAGATTAAAAGAAACAAAATTTTAAAGGTTTAGCCCCAGAGAGTCAGAGAAACTTCTGATACAAAATTACCCTTTACCCAAAATTAAATCAGACTAAATTGGGAGAGACTCCTATCATTCCTACAGAAGAGATTTATTAAAATTTGCTCCATTTCCTCTTTTGCACATTGTCCCTTCTTCACTTCTTGGACAAGAACATAAGCTTACACAAAATCAATTTTCCTTCATCCAAAGATACTTCAGACCAAATTGGGACAGAATTCTGTCATTCCTACGGAAGAAGGAAGATTTTTCTGTTATTGGTAACCACATCCCCAAACCCAACCCCCTCCCATCCCAGAGACAGAGACTTTTTTGTGTATACAAAATTAATTCACCCCAGCATGCCTCAAACTGAATTGGGAATTCGCTCTATTTCCCCTAATGGGCCCTAATTCCCACCGATGGAGATGAGACAGCCACCGTCAACACAAATCTGATTCCCCTTCACCCAAGTATGCTTCAGACCAAATTAGGAGAAAATCCTGACATTCTAACAGAAGAAGAATTTTAAATCATATGCTCCATTTCCCTTATAGGGGCCTGTCCCTCTGACCCCGTGGGGCAGAGATGAACTGTTTGTATAAAATTGAGTCCCCTTCCCCTCAGAATGCTTCAGACCAAATTTGATATAATATATCCATGTCAAAGATATGGCTGCCAACATGCTGTTTTAATGATAATGGCAAATTGGGACATTTCCAACAACCTCTCTCTCCTCCCTCGTACAATTGAAGGATGGAGCTAAAAAACATACACAGAGTAAGATAAGTCAGCATCTCCTTATAATGTATATTATGTGACTTTAATTAAACCCTATCAGAAAAAACAGCAATGTAACACTTATTTATAGTATAAACATGCATCAATGTAACAACATGTGCTTAAATATTTTTATTCTAATCACCAGGTATGTTGTACCATTCCTGTATTCAGAGGCACCATGATTGTGATTCAAAAAACGCTTCAACAAATAAACAGCTTTATCAAATAAACAGCTTTATCAAATAAACAGCTTTATCAAATAAACAGCTTTATCAAATAAACAAACACATGCACACAGCACTATGTGAAAAACCTGGCTTGTAATTGGTTTTTGTTTAGAATAGAAAAAAAAACTATCGTTAACAATCAATTGTTTGACTCATTGCTATATTTATCACCTTATAAATATGCTATTGACATCTTACTACTCAGACCTATCGTTACAGCACTAGCCAAGACATTACTTTTACACATAATGGATTCTCCTTCACCCAAGGCTGCTTCAAACCAAATATGGGCAAAATCCAATCAATCCTACAGGTGGAGTAGAATTGTAAAGAACTGGTAACCGTCATTTTGGGCCCTGCCCCTCATTCCTCGGGGGGCCAAACCCCTTGATTTATATAAATTTGTCCTTTTTCCCCTAAAGATGCTTCTGTCCAAATTTGATGAAAATCTGTTTAGTTGCTCATGACTCATTAACAATATTTAAGAGAAAGTTGAAGGAAGATAGATGACAAAGACAAACTCTGCTCACTGCTCCTTCAGGCCAGATGAGCTAAAAACTGACCCTGTTTTCATTTCCATTAAATATATATCAGAAACAAATTACCATTAAAGATGTCTTACCTGGTTGGTATTATAGTTGTCATGGAGATGTTGATAAATACATGTAAATCCACAATCACCACTAACAACTGACCTGAAATCAAAGAATGAAAATGGTAGGTATATATAAATTAAAAATTTACATATAAATGTACGAGAATAAACTATGGAAATGAATGAATGAATGAATGAATGAATGAATGAATGAATGAATGATTGACAAGTATATCAACACATCAACTTGCCTGAATTTTTTTAATTTTATCAAGAAATGTTTTAACTCTCCTGGACTTACAGACATATGCCAAGTGTCCTCTATAATCTCCAGCTTTTTTTTTACCTCTGTTTAAACTGTCATCCAGACATCTTTAGTCTACCTAAGTATGTCAATATTTACCTGAAAGATGTGCAGTGAATATTCTTTTCAATTTTTATTATGAAGCTAATATATTCTTACAATATGGTTGAACATTTCTTTTCAATTTACTTTGCCACCCTGACTTAGGATACTCATACACAGGACAAAGCCCTATAGAAGTGTGCATATATAATTCATTGCCAAGGACTCCACATAATACCTGCATCCCCTATATAAATAGTACACCCTCCTGTCACTGTTAAACTGTGTATTATCAAACTCGTCAGACAAAATTCAATTTCTCCTTCATTGGCATAGCTCTGTTGCAGTTTGAGCTGATGCCATTGAAATGCATTTGTAAAAGTTTAAAAAACTAAATAGAGTATATGAGTGGTGTTTTGCATTTTAATCATTCTCCTTGGTAAACACATTAGAATATATGCATTACTTATACCTGTCACAGCCGTACCTTACTGGTAATACCTGTCACAGGCTTATGTTTATTTTAAATCAAAATTCATGTTAATTCCATATAAAAATATTGTGTCATCAAGTCAGAGGTACTGTTCTAACAGGTGTTACCTATCACAGAGCAAATTCTCTCAATAGTTTAAGTACTGCAAAATCAGTATGAACAGAGTAATGTTCTATCACAGAGCAATATTTGTACTGTTCTATCACAGAGTAATATTTGTACTGTTCTATCACAGAGTAATATTTGTACTGTTCTATCACAGAGCAATATTTGTACTGTTCTATCACAGAGTAATATTTGTACTGTTCTATCACAGAGCAATATTTGTACTGTTCTATCACAGAGTAATATTTGTACTGTTCTATCACAGAGTAATATTTGTATCACAGTTCTATCACAATATTTGAGTTCTAATATTTGTACTGTTCTATCACAGAGTAATGTTTGTACTAATATTTGTACTGTTCTATCACAGAGTAATGTTCTATCACAGAGTAATATTTGTACTGTTCTATCACAGAGCAATATTTGTACTGTTCTATCACAGAGTAATATTTGTATTGTTCTATCACAGAGTAATATTTGTACTGTTCTATCACAGAGTAATATTTGTACTGTTCTATCACAGAGTAATATTTGTACTGTTCTATCACAGAGCAATATTTGTACTGTTCTATCACAGAGTAATATTTGTACTGTTCTATCACAGAGCAATATTTGTACTGTTCTATCACAGAGCAATATTTGTACTGTTCTATCACAGAGCAATATTTGTACTGTTCTATCACAGAGCAATATTTGTACTGTTCTATCACAGAGTAATATTTGTACTGTTCTATCACAGAGTAATATTTGTACTGTTCTATCACAGAGCAATATTTGTACTGTTCTATCACAGAGTATCACAGAGCAATATTTGTACTGTTCTATCACAGAGCTATCACAGAGTATTATGTACTGTTCTATCACAGAGCAATATTTGTACTGTTCTATCACAGAGTAATATTTGTACTGTTCTATCACAGAGTAATATTTGTACTGTTCTATCACAGAGTAATATTTGTACTGTTCTATCACAGAGTAATATTTGTACTGTTCTATCACTGAGTAATATTTGTACTGTTCTATCACTGAGTAATATTTGTACTGTTCTATCACAGAGTAATATTTGTACTGTTCTATCACAGAGTAATATTTGTACTGTTCTATCACAGAGTAATGTTCTATCACAGAGTAATGTTCTATCACAGAGTAATATTTGTACTGTTCTATCACAGAGTAATATTTGTACTGTTCTATCACAGAGTAATATTTGTACTGTTCTATCACAGAGTAATATTTGTACTGTTCTATCACAGAGTAATGTTCTATCACAGAGTAATATTTGTACTGTTCTATCACAGAGTAATATTTGTACTGTTCTATCACAGAGTAATATTTGTACTGTTCTATCACAGAGTAATATTTGTACTGTTCTATCACAGAGTAATATTTGTACTGTTCTATCACAGAGTAATATTTGTTCTATCACAGAGTAATATTTGTATCTGTTCTATCACAGAGTAATATGTTCTATCTATCACAGAGTAATATTTGTACTGTTCTATCACAGAGCAATATTTGTACTGTTCTATCACAGAGTAATGTTCTATCACAGAGTAATATTTGTACTGTTCTATCACAGAGTAATATTTGTACTGTTCTATCACAGAGTAATATTTGTACTGTTCTATCACAGAGTCTATCACAGAGTAATGTTCTATCACAGAGTAATATTTGTACTGTTCTATCACAGAGAGTATCACAGAGTATTTGTACTGTTCTATCACAGAGTATTTGTATATCACAGAGTTGTACTGTTCTATCACAGAGTAATATTTGTACTGTTCTATCACAGAGTAATATTTGTACTGTTCTATCACAGAGTAATATTTGTATTGTTCTATCACAGAGTAATATTTGTACTGTTCTATCACAGAGTAATATTTGTACTGTTCTACACAGAGCAATATTTGTATTGTTCTATCACAGAGTAATATTTGTACTGTTCTATCACAGAGTAATATTTGTACTGTTCTATCACAGAGTAATGTTCTATCACAGAGTAATGTTCTATCACAGAGTAATATTTGTACTGTTCTATCACAGAGTAATATTTGTACTGTTCTATCACAGAGCAATATTTGTACTGTTCTATCACAGAGCAATATTTGTACTGTTCTATCACAGAGCAATATTTGTATTGTTCTATCACAGAGTAATATTTGTACTGTTCTATCACAGAGTAATATTTGTACTGTTCTATCACAGAGCAATATTTGTATTGTTCTATCACAGAGCAATATTTGTATTGTTCTATCACAGAGCAATATTTGTACTGTTCTATCACAGAGCAATATTTGTACTGTTCTATCACAGAGCAATATTTGTACTGTTCTATCACAGAGCAATATTTGTACTGTTCTATCACAGAGTAATATTTGTACTGTTCTATCACAGAGCAATATTTGTACTGTTCTATCACAGAGTAATATTTGTACTGTTCTATCACAGAGTAATATTTGTACTGTTCTATCACAGAGCAATATTTGTACTGTTCTGTCACAGAGTAATATTTGTACTGTTCTACACAGAGTAATATTTGTACTGTTCTACACAGAGTAATGTTCTATCACAGAGCAATATTTGTACTGTTCTATCACAGAGCAATATTTGTACTGTTCTATCACAGAGCAATATTTGTATTGTTCTATCACAGAGCAATATTTGTACTGTTCTATCACTGAGTAATATTTGTACTGTTCTATCACAGAGTAATATTTGTACTGTTCTATCACAGAGTAATATTTGTACTGTTCTATCACAGAGCAATATTTGTACTGTTCTATCACAGAGCAATATTTGTACTGTTCTATCACAGAGCAATATTTGTATTGTTCAGTCTCTGGGCAACATGTCTATTGACCTCATCTTCATTTCCAGACAAATTCTACACAAGTCATTTTGAAGGCAGTGTATGTGCTACAAAGTATACTCAATAATTAAGGTCTAACCATGTAACAACAGAAATGGACCAAATTTCTTTTAATTTATATTTTGATGACCTCAAACCTGTGAAAAAGTGTTGGTGCACTTATCAGTTCAAATATGCAGTGTATGTACATGTTTTTTACATAGTAATTTTTTTATGAACAGAGCTCAAGGAAACTCTAATAAATTGACAAAGAAAATGCCCATTAAAATAGTTAAAATACCTGGAGGTGCAACACTATAGCAGAATCACAATGATATAATCCCCACTAATCACGCCAAAGTACACAAATATTGATTTCACTTTAGATAAGGAAATAGACTTGACATTTTCAGATATCAGGTAAAGCCAGATTAGATTAAAGTTTCACGATGACATAATGGTGTTCTTCTACAACAATGAAATTTTACCTCACAATAAATCACAGAATTAAATCAGGTAAGCTAGGGTCTAGAAGAAAAGACATGATCAGGAGATTTAAGGTATATCTCAGTTTTCCCTTGAAATAAAAGGTAACTGTATCACTGTATTTCTGCAGCATTAATAGACTTCGTACTATGGCCCGATTGACATTTATAACATGACATCAAGGGGGATAACTCTGGTACATAGTATTGATTTTTTTGTCGATGACATTGTCAATATTTGTATAGATCAGCTTGACCTATTGACAGCTGTCAATGATGTCTGCATGAGTCTTCTCTGAAGTGTGTGCCTTCCGAGAGGCATATCACAAGTGAAAAATATGATACTAAAAAACCAATACCACTGTTTATTAAACTCATAACTACTATCACAATTAAAAGGATTAATGAAAAAGTTACAGTGCCCCTGCTGAGATTCGAACCCGAGACCTTCTGCTTACAAGACCCTAGTAAACACTCTCCCATACCACTAATAAAAACTTCCCTTTAATTAGGAGTATACTATTAAACGTGATCAGCTGTATTATCTATTTTCACAGATTATACATAAAAACTTTAAAAGATGCTTCCATCATAAAAAAATGAAGTTTATACATGTATATAGAGTAACACTGTTAAGATATCAACACAGAAAATCTGTAAATGTGTAGAAGTTGATGTTACAGATGGCCTTACAAGTCACAGCTAGGGGGAATCTCCCTTTAACAGTAGTGTCCGGCTAAAGACCAAAAGGTTGCTAGTTCAATCCCCACCAGGGGCATTCCAATTGTGTTTACATTACTCCTTCCTATTACAAAAGTACCAGAACTATTCATTAATCAATTTCTGTTTTTCATTGTTTTTTCTTGAATAAACAACAACAAACATTATGTTGCACAGACTCTTAGGAAATTAGACTCCATGACGAATTACCATGTTAAGATTAGATAACACTGTTTTATCTTATCAAACCAGTACTGGAGTGTTGTCCTAATTAAGCGTTATAACAAAACAGATTCTTAAATAGCTGTGACCACTGGGCAGTCCCCACTCATTTACTGAATTTTAAAAAATGACATTAATTCAGTCAATTAAAGTTCTTCATTATCATAGGAGATACAGTCGATTGATTGTAATATATCAAACATCATTAATTATCAAACAACCTGGATGTTATTTATCAAAAATGTTAGCTTATTATAATTAGTGAAAAGAATAAATACCTGATTATTTGTGATGTCAAAGTTTTTGTATCAGCTAGCTCCAATATATTCAAATTATAACTAGCAGTATAGTATCACAGTGATGACAATATCAGAATTCCAGAAGTTACATCGTTGCTTGGTAATCTACAAATGTTGTGAACTGATATAATAAGACACGACCCTGTACTATAACACATTGACATACCTGTACATATAACACCTTTACCAGGTGATAGAGCTATGTGTTAACTGTATCCAGATCAAAGGTAATTACATTTGATTAGAGCCAATTAGGATTTTTAATTACCTCACCTGATGATCTAAATAAACACAGAAGAAAATTAATGACCCTAATTATCACCCAGATATTGAGTTTGACCTTTCAGAAGGTGTGACCTATAAGCTAAGGTCAGTCTATTTTACCTGGAATGGTACAAGTGAGTCAACACCTCCATATGAAATCTGATGACAGGTAGCTGTACAATATAAATGATATAAGCTTATCAGTGTTGTATCACTTTTTTAACTGATTAATGTGCCAATCATGGTATATATGAACAATATAGATCAGAATGACATCCAGACAATGTCTGTTTTTTATCCAACTATTAATTTACCTGTCCAGGTATCTCTCTAGCTGATTACTTCCTATCTATAATACCTGTATTTATACCAATTTGTCAGACAGGTGAAAGATGTTATCGGCTCCGACGACATACCCAGAAGTCGTTTTATCAATATACACGTACATACGCTGTTGTCTTTATTAGTAGGCGCTCCCTACCTCTTGATATTGTTCTATCAGAGTGACTCTGGTTTTAACCGAACAAAACAATATTATGTTAAGGTCACCGTAAATCAGAACTGTTGACAATGATCAGTGAATTTGCGAAGTTTAACAACCTGCCACGGAACTGCTAATGTAGACCTGTTCACTGATTCTGTTATACCACTAAGAGAATTGGAGTCAGTTAGTCTCTCTGCTAATCCCTAAAATATCAAAAGTCAACAACTCCTATAAAAACAATGTCTTCTACAGTCAATCTACAGAGACAATCATTTTAAATCCACACACAATGATATTTATGACATTAAAAAATTCAATTAAGTACAAATGTCTTTGTGTTAATCAGTTAAATTTCAGAAAGTTTTTTGTCATTTGCGTTTAGTCTAATATTTTAATTCATACCAAGAGTATAAGTATGAGATCCTACAATGTATTTATCATATACTGTTACAGCTTTTTATCACAATAGAAATTTTCTGTGTAAAAGATAGAGGATATGAAACTAACATTATTTTTTTCTTAATACCGATAAAGCGACTATGAAGTGGCTAAAACAACAGCTGTACAGAGAGCAATTTCTTAATCACTAACTTCATACACACACTTACACTCTGCAATTAAATTGGTTTCCTAACAAAGGTGAACGTGTCTTTCAAGTTTCAAGACAATCAGAAAGAAACGAAGTTTTAAGAGAATAACATTTTGAAAAATCTATTTATAGTAACAGTGACCTCATTTCATCACCAACATGTCGAAACACAAACATTGTATGGAAAAGAACATTGAAAACTATATATTCCTACCAAGTGCCAAGAGATTAGGATTCGAACCAAGATATTTCGCTTGATAATTAACCAGCTCTAGCAACTGAGCTAAAGAAGCATGTTCCATCAGCTGCATGACAGAGACTGTATTTAACTCTGTGTACAAGCTAAAACATGTTTGTAAAGATACAAGTGGAGTTTTGTGACAATCAAATACGAAAAGAAGTTAAGCAATGACATATTACAAAGGTATGTGCATGGCAACGAGCAGTTTTTTACCCTTGACAAATTGTTACATAACAGAGAAATAAAAAGTGAATAAATAGACCTAGGATTAAGTGATAGACCTAGGATTAAGTGACAGACCTAGGATTAAGTTATAGACCTAACATTTAATCAATAGACACAGTAATTAAGAAATAGACTTAGGATTTCAGCAATTTACCTAGAATTTAAGTTATAGACCTAGGATTTAAGTTATAGACCTAACATTTAATCAATAGACACAGTAATTAAGAAATAGACTTAGGATTTCAGCAAAATTACCTAGGATTTCAACAATTTACCTAGGATTTAAGTAATAGACCTAGGATTTAAGTAATAAACCAAGGATTTAAGTAATAGACCTAGGATTTAAGTAATAAACCAAGGATTTAAGTAATAGACCTAGGATTTAAGTAACAGACCTAGAATTTAAGTAATAGACCTGGGATTTAAGTAATAGACCTAGGATTTAAGTAATAAACCAAGGATTTAAGTAATAGACCTAGGATTTAAGTAACAGACCTAGGATTTAAGTAATAGACCTGGGATTTAAGTAACAGACCTAGGATTTAAGTAATAGACCTGGGATTTAAGTAATAGACCTAGGATTTAAGTAATAAACCAAGGATTTAAGTAATAGACCTAGGATTTAAGTAATAGACCTGGGATTTAAGTAATAGACCTAGGATTTAAGTAACAGACCTAGGATTTAAGTAATAGACCTGGGATTTAAGTAACAGACCTAGGATTTAAGTAATAGACCTGGGATTTAAGTAATAGACCTGGGATTTAAGTAACAGACCTAGGATTTAAGTAATAGACCTGGGATTTAAGTAACAGACCTAGGATTTAAGTAATAGACCTGGGATTTAAGTAATAGACCTAGGATTTAAGTAACAGACCTGGGATTTAAGTAATAGACCTGGGATTTAAGTAACAGACCTAGGATTTAAGTAATAGACCTGGGATTTAAGTAATAGACATGGGATTTAAGTAATAGACCTGGGATTTAAGTAATAGACCTAGGATTTAAGTAATAAACCAAGGATTTAAGTAATAGACCTAAGATTTAAGTAATAAACCAAGGATTTAAGTAATAGACCTAGGATTTAAGTAACAGACCTAGGATTTAAGTAATAGACCTGGGATTTAAGTAATAGATTTAAATAATAGACCTGGGATTTATGTAACAGACCTAGGATTTAAGTAATAGACCTGGGATTTAAGTAATAGACCTGGGATTTAAGAGACAGCATTAGTTCACTATTGAATATATCTTATGTTTACAAAACAAAGAGAAACAAATTCCAACAATGACGAATTGAAGTAGAATTTGTGAGCTGTTAGTATATTTATAAACAGATTTAAAAGAACATCCAGTAAGTAAGTATGTTATGTTCCTTGACACAACACATACACTTAAGAGAAAACTCATAAGCTAATTGGTCTATCTGTCAAACAAATTCCTAGCTGAGTTTTTTCTTTCGTTTTGCTTGACCTACCAGATCTAACAGAACTCCATGTGTTTGTTTTCTTACGTTTAGTCTATAAAGACTCCATTACAAGCCGTAATTGGACACGTCTGCACCGCCATATTCTTCTAAGTCATGCCATCTTCACTGAACCTTATACGCCAAACTAATACACTATTACTCTTTTAATACAAAAGTACACACATCTGTTTACAAAACAATGACAATTTTCTTCAACCCTTTCAAAACAAACAAATGTTTTTTGAAAGGACTAACAATCCCAGAACTAATTATAGGTTTGGATTTAGAGAAAACAATCTTGGACCTATCGTTTTACATGATAATAATTCAAAGCATTTAAGGATAGGATTGGTCCAGAAATATCAATACATCTTACATATAAACATCCAACAATATATACAAGAAACTGGGTATAATATGTTTTAACTTAGGAGCTATATAAGAAATCACCAATAAAGTTACAACAGGTTTTCATCTGACTTTTATTTAACACCAGCTCAATTGATATAGTTATTGCATCAGCAGTGTCTTGGATATAGATCTGTTTTCATAGATGTTCTCTAAACAAATTTTTGCACATCAATACCATGGATGTCCACCAATGGAATTGATGCTTGCTCAACAATGACGCCTCATCGATGCAACAAGGGTGCTGAAATATGCCTTAGGAATACCATTTCATATTCTCACAGGCACATGTGACAGGTCATGTAACGTCAACGCCTGATTTTAGAGGTGACGTAAGTGACGCTGTACTCATCCCATATGTGTTCTATAGGTAACACATCTGATGACATTGAAGACCAGATCAGCAGATTCATATTATTCCGGATCAAGAAGTAGGTGACAGCTTGTGCAAGGTGCCGGCGAGCATTATCCTGTTGCTGCATTGTGTTATGTTGCTGCACACATGGAAGGACGTGAGGCTAGATAATTTCGTCACAGTATCTGTTGCCTGTAAATGTACCGTCCATAACCACAAAAGCTGTTCTGCCATGGAATGAGATGCTAACACACACCATGACACTACCTCTGCCAAATGGGATGTTGAATTACACAGTTGTTATGGAAGCATTCACCAACACGACAGTACAATCTCAAACGAGCATTGTTGCAGTCCAGATGAAACCTGGACTCAACCATTAAAAGAACATGTGCCCAAGCCTGCTGCGTAAAATGTATGCATCATCTACACCTGGCTAAATGTGCTACACGATGACGTTGCTAGAGAACAGGACGTATGCCTGGACATCGTGGACGTCTGCCTCATTCAAGCGATCGCTTATGTACCATTTGGGGCCAGGAATACTTCTAGCTGTCAAAGAAGCAGTTCTGAGTTGTTCATGAAGGTGAACAATCCGGATATATATATCCTGGCAATTAGAAGTTAAGCATGGATGTCCTGACCGAGGCGGGTCTCTGGTGGTCCCAGACTGTTGATATGGTCTCCACAAGGTGTCTACAGTATTTTGGTGCACACCAAATTGTCTGGTAATGTCCTTATGACATACATCAGCTTCGATCATGCCTATGGCGCATCATTTGTCAGTTTCATTTTACCTTGGCATAGGGTATGAAAGTTGTTTTCAAAATAATGTTGCTGACCGAAAAAGAATGTAAAAGCGAAGACGTGGGCCAGACAGACATACAACTCCTGCAACTCCTGCACTGACCAGTGTAAATGACGGAGAGGTTCAAGCTTTGATTAATATAACGGAGTAATACATTGAACAGTTTACGCATGCAGTTTTCCTGCCAGTATATACAATGTCCTATGGTACTAATCTACAAGTTTAACACAGACTTTTACTGAAATCAAAATTTTTGAGATTATCCTTGATTTTCAGTTTTTTAGAAAGCAAAATCATGGCCTTTGGAAGTCAAAATTCCATAATGTATGGAGCTGAAATGTATATATAGAGTTACAAATCAAGAGAATTATGCTATCTAGGTCATTCCAGTGCATAATTTACAGAAATTTAGATTGTCGTATGTACTCTGACATATAATATGACAGTTTGAACCAGTTTAACGTTTCTGATAGGAGGTAATGTGTACAGGTAGCACATACAGGTGAATCACATTTAATTCCCCTGCCAGGTATAGCCAGGTACATGATACCTACACGTATAACTTACCTGAAAGGTATGCCAGGTGATTGGGATCTGTTTAAGGTTAGATTGTACCACAATTGAAAAAGATCAATATTACATGAACACAGAAGTCACAATACTTAGTACAGGTAGCTATACTCTGACATGTCTACACAAAACAAGACTCACACCTCAAAACTCACATCAATGTTTCACCAACAAGACTCACACCTCAAAACTCACATCGATGCAGCCCCCTATCCTCTATACAAATGATCCACAGTCCTCTATCCTATTAACAAATGGCCCCAAGACCACCATCTATACAGATGCTACTTAGACTCCTATCCTCTATACAGATGGCCCCCAGCCCCCCTTTCCTCTATACAGATGGCCCCCAGCCCCCCTTTCCTCTATACAGATGGCTTCCGCCCCTTTTCTTCTATACAGATAGTTCCAGCCCCCTGTCCTCTATACAGATGGTCCCAGCCCCCCTTTCCTCTATATAGATGGCCCCCAGCCCCCATTCCTCTATGTAAATGGCCCCCAGCCCCTCTTTCCTCTATACAGATGGTCCCCAGACCCCTGTCCTCTATACAAATGACTTCCTACCCTTTTATCATGTATAACCTTAAGAACAATGTCCACATCTGCTTCACAAGGATCTACTGGTTGTTAAACATCTTGTGTCGTAACCGGTCTGTAGTGGAAATCCTTACATTCTGTAACTTTTTTTAACATGACTCATTATCTACCTAGTAAATTAGCACTCTGAATAATAGGAAGTGTTGGAGGTGCCATATTTAATTAATTACTTGCTTCTCATACCATCGTTAATTGGTATAACTTTTACCTTGCCATGTACAAAGAAAGGTGTTATTAAGGACCAAATAATTGTACAAAAAAAAGTTTCCCAAGTTAAGAAAAAAAACCATATATATATATTTGCTAAGTATAGATATATATAAATATATTCACAAGGAGAGGTTCAGTGTGGTTTATACATTCTCTGTTACAGATCAGATTCTCTGGTTCAGAGCCAGGAATTATCACACCAGAGACATGGGTTCGATTCACGTACAGGCACTCAGCGAGAATGTCTATATTATTCTGTTCCTCAATACACAGATGGGTGGTCAGTGACGTCTTTAATTCTTATATACAAAGTCAAATAAATTACTTAATGTTAACTATCATAAATCATTCCAAGTCTTTCAACAAAGCAGATACTACCATTAATTAGGGTTTCCTTAATTAGTCTGACAAACACAACACTCTAATGAATTAATTCCCAAAATATTTTACAAACAGGTTGATTGAATTAAGATTGGACTTTGATGTGTTACCGGAATGAAGCATTACCTGGAGTTGATGACCCGATGATCTAGTTGATTTACCTGCGTAGTCAAGTTCACCTGGCAAAGCTGTCGCAGTGTAAACATACAGGTAATGATTTAAAGGGACCGAGGCTATTAATAGAGACTGACAATTTAAACGTACAAGCTCATAATAACAGTCCTTACAAGGACAAACTGGTGTACATATCTATTACTATCATGAAGAAGGACTATGGTCTGTTCCAGAAATCTACCGGTGTATAATAAGTGTGCAGATAGCTCATAATAACAGTCCTTACAAGGACAAACTGGTGTACATATCTATTACTATCACGAAGAAGGACTATGATCTGTTCCAGAAATCTACTGGTGTATAATAAGTGTGCAGATAGATGGATGATAGTCTGAACCAAAAATCTAGTGTTTCATGACATATATAGTTTTAAAGATTAGATGGGACTATGGTCTGTTCCAAAACTTTTTCTAGTTTAGAATATACAGGTTTATATATCTATAACTTATCATTGAAAAGAGTATGGTCTGTTCCTGAAATCTACTTATTTATCTATCACAGAGATGGACAGTAGTCATTTCAAAAAATAAACTGCATTATCTATATATAGATAGACTAAATGGTCTATGGTTTGTTTAAGAAATCTTCTTATCTAGGTGTCATGGGGTGGAGTAATGTTTGTTTAAGAAATAGTCATGATATATCTGTGTAGAGATGGGGCAGAATATGGTCTATTCCAAAACTCTAGTGGCTTATATGATATACAGACACACACTTTTCTTTGTGAGAGTGACATCTTCACACAAATCAAAACCTATGGGACAAGCCAGGAAATTTACCTTCAAATTTGATGCAGGTGATTGGTAAACACAATAAATACATGCAGTCTACATTAACAATTAAATGGAACACCTGAGTATTATCATAAACAGGTGATTTATATACGTGTCGTACAGGTACCTTGTATACAATTCAATGTATTAACAGTTTAATTTAGTGACAAAGTAACAGGAAAGATTGATGAATGATTAATGATGATATTGTATAAAACTATCTACAGGTATTCATTTGTCATTATACGTTAAAATCTTATCAACAAAGAAAGGAAACAAACACAACCACAATCGCACAATAAATTATTACCATACTTCATTATCATAATCATTGTTTGTTCTGATTTTCATGTTTTCATTAATATGTTTTAAATTTGTTAATCAATAAATAAACATACATTTTTAAAACAGGTGTTCAATTCCGTTTTCATAATTCATTAAGCTATTTTTTCACTGTCAAGTAAATAAAAGATTACATAAGGACAACAAACGCTTCAGTCTGCAGTGTTAATAATAACAGATAGTTGAACCATTTCAGTGCCCAACATATGAATTTTTTCCTTATTTCATAATGTTGAAATTGAAAGAAATTCTCATTGCTATGTTTTATATATTTATTTAACAGATTTTATGTCCACTTATATAACCTTTTGACCTTTCAGTGGATGAACTCAATAGTATGGAGTACAGAATCAATTCAAATAAAACTGTCTCCAACACTACTGGTTTATGATAGTACAATAACAGTATCCATTGATGCCCTAATATGGTAGTAAAGGTTAATGATAGTACAGCAACAGTATCCATTGATGCCCTAATATGGTAGTAAAGGTTAATGATAGTACAGCAACAGTATCCATTGATGCCCTAATATGGTAGTAAAGGTTTATGATAGTACAATAACAGTATCCATTGATGCCCTAATATGGTAGTAAAGGTTAATGATAGTACAGCAACAGTATCCATTGATGCCCTAATATGGTAGTAAAGGTTAATGACAGTAGAATACTTAGATTTCAATTGCTTTTGTTTAAAAATTCTAATTTTTTTCTGAAGTTGAACATTTCAGAAATATGACTTCACTAAACAACCCTATTATGATTATAAGTAGACCTGCCAACCTTCCCCATTTCAGAGAGAGATTCCTGATTCTGAACACCCAATTTTCAAAAAGCTGGCCATTTTTTTCAAAAGTTTTGGAGGGAAATTTTACATACTAAAAAATAAAAACAAAAATGAAATATGTCATACACCCTGCAGTGAAGAAATACGACATGTAACTGGTATCTTTTGGGCTGTACATTAGATAATAGATTTGTTAACCTTCCTTAGTGATGTTATTATCCTACTATCTAACAATGTAGCATCCCTGTCCCAACAGAACACACTACAACAGCTTCTGTTCACTACAGGGTGACATGATACCTATGTTTTATAATAGGTGTTAAGAAACAATGTAACATCCCTACCCAATAAAACACAGGGTAGCTCTTTCTGTAGGTAATGTGACCTATGTAGTAGGTATAGGTAGCTCTTTCTGTAGGTAATGTGACCTATGTAGTAGGTATAGGTAGCTTCTGTAGGTAATGTGACCTATGTAGTAGGTATAGGTAGCTTCTGTAGGTAATGTGACCTATGTAGTAGGTTTAGTAGATCCTTCTGAAGGTAATGTGACCTATGTAGTAGGTATAGGTAGCTTCTGTAGGTAATGTGACCTATGTAGTAGGTATAGGTAGATCCTTCTGTAGGTAACGGACCTATGTAGTAGGTATAGGTAGCTTCTGTAGGTAATGTGACCTATGTAGTAGGTTTAGGTAGCTTCTGTAGGTAATGTGACCTATGTAGTAGGTATAGGTAGCTCCTTCTGTAGGTAATGTGACCTATGTAGTAGGTATAGGTAGCTTCTGTAGGTAACGGACCTATGTAGTAGGTATAGGTAGATCCTTCTGTAGGTAATGTGACCTATGTAGTAGGTATAGGTAGCTCCTTCTGAAGGTAATGTGACCTATGTAGTAGGTTTAGGTAGCTTCTGTAGGTAATGTGACCTATGTAGTAGGTTTAGTAGATCCTTCTGTAGGTAATGTGACCTATGTAGTAGGTATAGGTAGCTCCTTCTGTAGGTAATGTGACCTATGTAGTAGGTATAGGTAGCTTCTGTAGGTAATGTGACCTATGTAGTAGGTATAGCTAGATCCTTCTGTAGGTAATGTGACCTATGTAGTAGGTATAGGTAGCTCCTTCTGTAGGTAATGTGACCTATGTAGTAGGTTTAGGTAGCTTCTGTAGGTAATGTGACCTATGTAGTAGGTTTAGTAGATCCTTCTGCAGGTAATGTGACCTATGTAGTAGGTATAGGTAGATCCTTCTGTAGGTAATGTGACCTATGTAGTAGGTATAGGTAGATCCTTCTGTAGGTAATGTGACCTATGTAGTAGGTATAGGTAGATCCTTCTGTAGGTAATGTGACCTATGTAGTAGGTTTAGGTAGCTTCTGTAGGTAATGTGACCTACGTAGTAGGTATAGGTAGCTCTTTCTGTAGGTAATGTGACCTATGTAGTAGGTTTAGGTAGATCCTTCTGTAGGTAATGTGACCTATGTAGTAGGTTTAGGTAGCTTCTGTAGGTAATGTGACCTATGTAGTAGGTATAGGTAGATCCTTCTGTAGGTAATGTGACCTATGTAGTAGGTATAGGTAGATCCTTCTGCAGGTAATGTGACCTATGTAGTAGGTATAGGTAGATCCTTCTGTAGGTAATGTGACCTATGTAGTAGGTATAGGTAGATCCTTCTGTAGGTAATGTGACCTATGTAGTAGGTATAGGTAGCTCCTTCTGCAGGTAATGTGACCTATGTAGTAGGTATAGGTAGATCCTTCTGTAGGTAATGTGACCTATGTAGTAGGTTTAGGTAGCTTCTGTAGGTAATGTGACCTATGTAGTAGGTATAGGTAGATCCTTCTGTAGGTAATGTGACCTATGTAGTAGGTATAGGTAGATCCTTCTGTAGGTAATGTGACCTATGTAGTAGGTATAGGTAGCTTCTGTAGGTAATGTGACCTATGTAGTAGGTATAGGTAGATCCTTCTGTAGGTAATGTGACCTATGTAGTAGGTATAGGTAGCTTCTGTAGGTAATGTGACCTATGTAGTAGGTTTAGGTAGCTTCTGTAGGTAATGTGACCTATGTAGTAGGTATAGGTAGCTCCTCCTGTAGGTAATGTGACCTATGTAGTAGGTATAGGTAGATCCTTCTGTAGGTAATGTGACCTATGTAGTAGGTATAGGTAGATCCTTCTGTAGGTAATGTGACCTATGTAGTAGGTATAGGTAGATCCTTCTGTAGGTAATGTGACCTATGTAGTAGGTATAGGTAGCTCCTTCTGCAGGTAATGTGACCTATGTAGTAGGTATAGGTAGATCCTTCTGTAGGTAATGTGACCTATGTAGTAGGTATAGGTAGCTCCTTCTGCAGGTAATGTGACCTATGTAGTAGGTATAGGTAGCTTCTGTAGGTAACGGACCTATGTAGTAGGTAGCTAAAATAGATATACAAGGTTTAAAAATACAGTATTTACCCAACAACCACAGACAACATGTGTATTAAAAATCAGACTGTTTGGTGTTTCAGTGACTGACATTTAGGGGCACGCTCCTGAAATATCAGACATGACTTTACAAATGTCAGATCCTCAGGTCTCACCCACGGTAGGTACAGATCCAGGATCCTGCTAACAACTTCCTTCTCTTGTACACACAGAAAACATGGCTATAATTTTCACATTACATAGGGTCTGGTTTTACTTATGTACCTTGTGTTTTGGCTCTGATGTTTTTCTCTTAGTTCTGTAACAGATCAGTACCTGTCATGATCCAGTCATGTATTTGACCTAGTTTGCCTGATTCATGGCAGTCTGTAAGCACAGGTTCTGGTCTGTAAGTATGTTTGCTTGGTTTATCTCCATGTAACAGCCAGGGTCATTCTTAGACAGTGTTTCCTGGTAGTAACAGATTCTTAGACAGGGTGGCTACCTCAGTCAAGGTCACTCTTAGACAGGGTTTCCTGGAAGTAACAGATTTGTGACTACCTCAGCCAGGGTCATTCTTAGACAGGGTGGCTACATCAGCTAGGGTCATTCTTAGACAGGGTGGCTACATCAGCTAGGGTCATTCTTAGACAGGGTTTCCTGGTTGTAACAGATTTGTGACTACCTCAGCCAGGGTCATTCTTAGACAGGGTGGCTACATCAGCTAGGGTCATTCTTAGGCAGTGTTTCCTGGTTGTAACAGATTTGTGACTACCTCAGCCAGGGTCATTCTTAGACAGGGTGGCTACATCAGCCAGGGGTCAGTTGTCAGTTTTATGCACCGTTTCCACATAGTAACAGAGTGGTGCTTACCTCACTGATGCCATCCAAAACAATTAGCAAAGGATGGTTACAGATCTATGCTTCTTGAGAAACATAACTTGAGAACTTGAGGACCCCCCCCACCCCGACCCCCCAATCCCTGACTCCCCCACCCCTACTCCCCCATCCATATTCCTCCATTTCCCACTCCCTCCTCCTCCACCCCACTAATCCCTCACCTGACTGCCCCAGTCTATCCCAACTGTCTACTCCCCCAACACATTAATCCTCCCTCTCCCTTCCTCTCCACCCTCTACTACCCAATCCCAGGGTTTTTTTTGGGGGGGTAGAACAGCTCATCTTATCCTTTCATCTGGCATTGTATTAGTCTAATATCAATCTACCCTCAAAGCTATTGCAGCCTCATCCCTTTCAGATCTCTGACGACTGAAATACCTGAGCCAAGAGCTTGAATATCAGTGAACTACAGAAGCATGGATCTCTGATGAGAATGAAATACCAGGAGATAACAGCTCACTAAAAATGTGTGAAAACCAGTACTCAAAAGTTCTGATGAAATAGTTGAAATAAAAATATTGTAGCGCGCCCACAGACAGTACTATTAACTGATAGAACAGACATAGGTACATTCTGTTTAACATCCTAACCAAATGATTGCAACCTGTCAGGATAATGTGTACTTGTGTTCTACAAAGTAATTCATGGCTGACGTGGCGTATACACGGATTGACATTTTTAGCCAATTTTAATAAGATAAACATACTAAATTCCGCAACAGACATTACAGCTGTCTATAAAATCATTCTATAGCTCGTAAAAAAAAACCAAGCATTGTAAACTGATTATAATGAATACAAAGCAAATATTCATTTTCTTTTTAAATTTCTATGAAAACCAAATATCCATTTTCCACATGATAAAGAAAATCAAATTTGTGTCTCTTAAAGTACATTTGATGGGTGATTCTGAAAGCATTCCACACTAAATTAAGGTTATTTTGACATTGGTTATATAAGATGTACAGCCATTCCAGGTAAAAAGATTCCATTAGTTTATTAGTCCTATCAATGAATGGCTGTTGAATATAAGCAATGAATAATATTGAGAGTACTTGACAGCTGGGTGCTGTGGTTAGCTTACTGTGGCTAAACAAAATATTTATCCTTCCTTTTTTTTTTTAAATATTGATACTTTTATACACAACGATAAAGAATTAAATGTGAGAATTGAAAATAATACTTCATAATAGAAAACACTATTACATTGTATTAAAATTTTATGATACAATCACAACAAATAAGAAAACATAAGGAAGGTCATATGTTTGACTTTGTATGTAAAAAGTGGTAGCACTGGTATTAGATAACC
Organism: Ylistrum balloti; assembly: GCF_031769215.1. Lineage (NCBI taxonomy): Eukaryota > Metazoa > Mollusca > Bivalvia > Pectinida > Pectinidae > Ylistrum > Ylistrum balloti. Next base: position 103,820 of record NW_026782069.1, on the reverse strand, counting down.
TCGTTTTCAAACTTTAAAAAATAAATGTAATTTAGGATTAAATTTGTACATCCTTATCACGAAACTGTAAACTAGATAAGGCATCAATAGATAAAATCCTGTACAACAAAACTTTTATAAAGTTTTTATTTTCATGTTCTATTTTTGATATCTAAGGTTAACCATGCTTCTGTAAAAGCAGTTTGTGAATAGTTATTGAAAATAAGCGTGGCATAATGCTTATTGACCTATTACAGAACAGTAATAGAATATTACGACAACATATATCATCACACTAAAGCTCTACAAAAATACAAAGTAGGTAACTGTTCAAAACCCACCCGCATAAAACTAGCAAATTCAAATACCGACCAATGGGTGAATGAGTTAATGAAATAGGTCTGAACGCTGTACTTAGGCCAAAACAGCAGGTATCATTTGAAACTGAAGTCGAGTGTGAAATCATTGGCACGAGCCGCTGATATTAATTTGGATATTTGGATAGAAATCGTATCAAAGGATTGGTTTTCTATCAATGGAGTGACAGTATTATATGAAATCATTACACCTTGTATATAAAATATATATGAGAATCTAGAGGGTAGATATTAATAGCCATTAACACTACAGGGACAGTGAAGTGTGGCCACACAGAACCTTCATCACTATGTTCTTTGGTTTCCATTTTCTCATTTTCTTGTAATACAAGTAAATAGGCCAAAACAGCAAACAAAATCCTGAATCCTATTATATAAAAACATAAATGTTTAAAGTAAATCTTCTTCATGTTTGGATGAGACATTCCACTTTAAATAGGAATGCAGTTTGTGGAAATTTGTCATGAATTGCTACTTTTTATTTTTATTTTTTCTCTGAATTAGTTTTCCCTGAAGAAATTCCATTGATGCTAATTTTTGTTTCTCTTTCTTTTCTTTTTTTTTTTTATTTCAAATCAATAAAATCAAAAAAGAAAACACAAACATATAAACAAAGTCATAATCCAAACTTCAATACAAGAGGCCTATAGGGCCTGTGTCCCTCATCTGGTTTAGTTTGCCAACATTGATTGAATTAAACTAAAGGAAAAGTATGTAAAACACTTGTATCTATCTGTTATCAGGCCGTGCTCCTCCTCCCCAAGGAAGTTACATGAACTGTTCATACAAAACTAAGTTCTCTTTATCCAAGGATGTTTCAGATCAAATCTGGACAAAATTCAATCATTCAAACACAAAGAGAATTTTAAGGAATTGCTCTATTTCAACTATTGGGCTCCAACTTTCCTGTCCTAGGGGGCCAAAAATCAGATCCCCTACACCTAAGCCTACTTCAGAACTAATTCAGACAGAAATAAGGCATTTTCACGTAAGATGAATGATTTAAAGTATTTGGTCTGTTTCCCACTCTTGGGCCCTGCCCCTCCTGCCCCAGAGGGTCAACACCCAAATTTTGAACAAAAGTGATTTCCTTTCACCAAAGAATACTTCAGACCAACTATAAGCAAATCAAATAATTCCTACAGAATAAGTAGGATCGTAAAGAATATACTCTATTTCCCCTATTGAGCCCTGCCCCACCTACCCTAAGGGTCTGAGACCCAACATTTATACAAAATTGTCTCCCCTTCACCAAAGAATGCTAATTCAGACCAAATATGGCCTCAATACAATCATTCCTACATGAGGAATAGGATTTTTAAGAATTATAAATACTTCCCCCACTGGGGCCTGTCCTTCACCCCTAACCGAGACCCTCCATTTATAAAAAGTTTGTTTCCCTTCCTTCTCAGATAATGCAGAGTAAATTTGGGCAAATTCACTCAATCATTCATTACTAGCTATGATTTGTTGATAGTTCATGACAGACATAAGATGCTGCAGTATCCCTGTAGCTCACTTGGCCCATCGAGCCAGTTGAGCTAAACACTGGGGTAAAATAAGAATTAAAGAAAGCTTTACAAGGACCTCCCAGTAAAAGTAAAAGAATATGACCAGGTGTTCCTAAAGAATAAGCTTCTTCTGCTTCATTGACGACAGCATGTTGTCCAAGAAACTTCAGAAAAATTTGTATCAACATCCTTATTGAAGCAAGATTAATTATTTTTAATTTTGTTTACACCCATACTACTCATGCAGACACATTTACATATAGAAATAATAAAGTAAAGAAAGAAAGAAAGTGATTAAAAAAGTGTGAAGTTGATTTCATTTCTACATTTGCTTATTTGCCACTTAAGTTTGATATTATATCTTTCTTTTATATAGAGAAGTAAGAGGTAGGAAAGAGCTTTAGATGTGAAAAATATCTTCAAAGAGAGATGTGGAAAGACATCTGATCTTTATAACCTTAAACATATAGCAAGGACATTTTATGGAGCTAAATTAAGCCGAAGTTCATTGGTTCAAAACGTAAACATCTTAGGACATATCTCTTCTTTGTTGCTTTAAAAAGTAATTTAAAACTTCAAAGACTTTGATACAAGATTCTTAACCTCTACATTGGGGTATTACAACTGAACCACAAAAGCTACACAAATGCTGCCAAATAGACTTATGGTTATTAAGAAATAGTCTTTTGCACATTAAATGGTCTAACAGTCTCCTTATAATAGCTGGTGGATACTTCATTGAACAACATATGGAAGGCACATCACATGTCATCACGAACAATTAGTGTAAATTGTCTTGCCAAAGACACAATCATGAAAGTGTAGGCTGGTCTTCAGAAATACACATTGCCACAGATATGGAATGTCAAACCACACACCTCGAATCCTCAGGTTATGTAGACCAACAATCTGATCTACCACAGCCTCCAGATCATAACACGAAAACCTACGATCATCATTAACATATATTAATGTAATACATGGCTAGAAACAATAGACTAATACTACTCACATGTTTATAATGTGCAGCCTATCTACTGTATCTTCTATCAAATAACCGTAACATCTCAATTATTCTCTGGATCAGACGACATCAATGTGACATTTATTTCTACCATGAACCTATAAAGGCTAATGACATATGAATATCGTTATAATCCGATAGAAATCCCCAGGAAGAAATCAAAGTATCTTGTCAATTGACAAACATCTTTTATTGATTCTTCCATCAAAATGTCATCATGGTTTAATAATTGAATCAAGAGATAAAAAAGGCCAATATTATACAGTAGTAGATATAATATATATAATGAGTAATCACACAGTCAATGATAAGCTTAGCTCCATGTCACAAAGGTTTTCCCATAATAAGCCCACCTTCTTGTCACAAAGATATAATAAGTAATAAGCCCATCTCCTTGTCACACAGATTTTACCAGTAATAAGCCCACCTCCTTATCACACAGATTTTGCCAGTAATAAGCCCACCTCCTTGTCACACAGATTTTATCAGTAAAATATAAATATATAAACTTTATTTATTTTACAACAATTGCGAAACAAGTTATGTCAACTTATACTAATCACTCTTGTTGGCCCGGATGTAAGCGCGCGAGGGGTCTTATTGTTACAGGAAATTTTACCAGAATAAGCCCACTGCATTGTCACACATATTTTACGTGGTCCGGCAGGTGGCCCCTTACCTTTTCACGTCCGTTCCGGGAATCGAACCCCGGTCGGCTTGGTGAAAGGCGAGTGCGTTAACACTGCGCCACCGGACCACCAGTAATAAACCCATCTCCTTGTCACACAGATTTTGCCAGTATTAAGCCCACCTCCTTGTCACACAGATTTTATCAGTAATAAACCCATCTCCTTATCACACAGATTTTATCAGTAATAAACCCATCTCCTTGTCACACAGATTTTACCAGTAATAAACCCACCTCATTGTCACACAGATTTTATCAGTAATAAGCCCACCTCCTTTTTACACAAATTTTACCAGTAATAAGCCCACTGCATTGTCACACATATTTTATTGATAATAAGCCCACCTCCTTGTAACACAGATTTTACCAGTAATAAGCCCACCTCCTTGTTACACATATTTTACCAGTAATAAGCCCACCTCATTGTAACACAGATTTTACCGGTAATAAGCCCACCTCCTTGTTACACAGATTTTACCAGTAATAAGCCCACCTCCTTGTTACATAGATTTTACCAGTAATAAGCCCACCTCCTTGTTACATAGATTTTACCAGTAATAAGCCCACCTCCTTGTTACATAGATTTTACCAGTAATAAGCCCACCTCATTGTAACACAGATTTTACCGGTAATAAGGCCACCTCCTTGTTACACAGATTTTACCAGTAATAAGCCCACCTCCTTGTTACACAGATTTTACCAGTGATTTTTATTTATCATTTTTGTTCAGGACTAACATTTGTAAGATTTGTGAAACAAACTAGAAACTGAGGTATTTTTATGACTTCATATCCATCACATATAAGGCCAGTGAAGCATTATAAGTTATATGCAGACTGAGGTGTTAAGGGATGGAAATCAAATATACAGGTTATATATCAACACATACTCTGATCATTTGTACATAAAATAACTATCAAACGGCATCCAAAATTTTGTTAAATTAATTGAGATTAGAATGATGTCGGATACGACCTTGAAAAGTCCAGTTAATTACCCAAGGTAATGAGGTGACAGATTTGGTCCTTATTGTGTAACGATCATACAACACTGAAGGGAGGTAATTCTTACAATGTAATTACTAATTTGTTATATCTGCAATGACCTAATTCTTCTTCAGAATTTTCACATTCCCATCACATAAAACGACGAAGTTTATTCTTGTGATGCCTTCACTCTGCTTAATGGGCAACGTTACAACAATGCTCTATTTTTTTTTCTTCAAAACAAGAGAGATGATTTGTGTAAAGATTTGAATCCCTTTTTAAAGGTAGAAAGTTTAACTGGTCTCATTTTACCATAATCTGACCTTATGATAAATTACATGACACAAGGGCAGTACTATGTGGTGCTTTGTCCCTATTTGGAAATAATTATAATAGTTGGTCTTGTTGTTCTACCCAGTCACATGACAGATCACATGACCATATCACAAGAGAGATAATTCCTACATGTATGCCACCCCTATATAGCCCTCCACTACCTGTATGATGGATTATAGAGAGATAATTACTACCAAGTATCAATCAATCAAGCAGAGGTGATCTAATCTGTTTATAACAAACATTCACATGATCCCCAGCTGTGTGACAGATCACAAGGGGAGACAACCTATTAATGATGTCATACCAGTATATTTACAAATCAGTAATTACATACCCCGCAATATCTCCAACAGTGTGATCGATCATTTCTTCCCGGCCACAATTTTACCAGAAACTATTAAAGAATTCTCTATCAATGTAGTTTTTAAACTTTATTCATTCAAACCTCTATAGCTGTGTAAGTGTTGGTCTGTAATTTACATGACTTTTTAAATCTTATTTCAAACTGACAAAAGTCAAAGGAATTTACATACCTACTGTACACCACCCTATACCTTTCTTAGGCACCTTAGCCAAAGAAAATGTAACAATTTGTCTTGTGGTCCCATTTTTGATGGTATTATGTTTAAAAAAAATGTCAACACAAAGTCAGTATTCATTTAGAAAGTAAACCATTTTCCATTTAGATAATTGGATAGGCTTGTCTTTTCTTTCAATACTTAACAAATACAACTGTTTGCTTGTACTCGCCCTGACAAGTTTATTTCATAAAGTTTACAGTGTTGGTGTTTACTTTGAACCTTTTTACCCAGTTATTGCTGATGTCAGGGTGAAATGTCATATTGACTCTATAAGAACACTACCAATAACTATGAATGATCATTGTTCGTTAATTATATTTTTACTACCTCTCTCTTTCATCAAATTTCACAAAATGAAAAATTAAGTTTGAAAATTCAGCAGAAGAGTACATCAAAGAAAATGTATACAAAATATGTCACTTATGAACATGTGTATCTTACAATTATTTTTCAGGGCCCAAAATGTACCAATTAAAATACAATATTCAGGTAATTATAATCCATGTGTCCTTGTTCCTTAATTATAACTAAACTTTGTCAAAAAAATGTTTAAAAAGGTAAAAAATAGGCAAATGTTTCAGTAATTACACATTGTTTGTTCAAAATTTAAGCTCAAGTCTCTGTATATTATAAATTTATGACATAAAATCCTATGAACAATACTTACAAACGTACATATAAAAACCAATTGATCCCATCCTACCAAATCACTGTCGCCCACTAATTTCATCTAGTCAGTCTAATATTCGCTATAGGATCAAACTGCTCAAATCATGAAAAATGCCAAAATCCCCTGATATTTCCTGACATTCATTCAGTTTTTGAAACTGACTATACAATACAAACATAAGATAAAACATCGTCTAAATAAATACTGATACGATAACTAAGTACAAGAATTAATGATAAGTTTATTTTCTGTAGATAACCCTTTAAAACACCCTGTAACAACCTGCCACCCTTGATTGTGAAGAACTTTTGACCAGATGTCTAGGGGTTCAACTACAAAAAGTAAATTCTCATGAATATCTCCTCAGGCAATCCACATTTTGAATAAAACATAAACTTGATGCCAATGTGTGATAAAAACTGACCTTTGGGCTGTAAAATTTAACAATTTAATCAAAACCTTGTTGTCACTGCGACTGGAATTAGGAAACATTTATGGTTTAAACCCTACATAAAACAAGTAACAAGACACACATGTATCAGACGAGAATAATCTTACAGAAGATGAACAGCTGTGTTTACAGGGAGAAAGTGATATATCCTATATATCAGTTTAACTTTGAACCGTTCGACTCTCTGAGGGAGCACTTCAAGGAGAATAGTTTTAAAATGTGAAAGAGATACCATTATAAATCAAAAGAAAAAACATAAATAATTCAGTTTCTGATTTATTTCATACAAGAGAATTGCATCAAAAAATGCTTACATTATTCACAAATTTTCTTTCTATTTTTGAAACATCCTTGAGAAACTATTACACAACATGACATCAATTTTAGCTGGAATAAGGCCATATGTTTTCTTCACTCACCTTAAAAGTCAAACAAACAGAAAACACTCAGGAATTATTTGTTTATTATCCCAACCATAAGTCAGAAATTTACGACTGGTTTTTTTGTTTAATTCTAAATTAAAATGTAATACTTCCTGGTATTTTTGTTCCATTGCTGTTGGTGAATTCATCTTGGGACTTTATAAAAAAAAAATTTGTTGCTGAGCTGACATAAGTCATGATAAAGGTTTAAAATTTTATATATATACTATATAATTGGATGTTTTTTCCCATTTCTTCAATTGGAAAATACAGCGATGAGTTAAGTTTGATGTTAAAGCTAATATATATGAATTAATAGTGAAATAAAACAATTTTATACCAGGTGAAAGGAGCTCAAGGTGTGCAGCTGAGTGTCAAAGTTATCGTCAAGCATGGCCAGTAATATGGACTGATCACAACTTGTTGAACTCCCTCTGGCTCAAGTTTTAATAAAACTATCCAGCATATATTTTCCAATACTTATTTCACATCCATACTTCTGTGTGATCCAGGAATACTGAAGTCTAAATTCTGAAAAGAGACATATCATTCGCCTCTACAGCATCAGGATCTGAAGAAGAAGATTTTTAAATACATGTATAAGCAAATATTCCTCCTTTGGACCCTACCCCTCATGTCCCTGGGGTTGAAATCACTTAACTATTAAATATAGAGGAATCTCAGCATCGAAGAACATTTCTTCTTTTATTGCGATTGGTACACCGTCGACATGTTTCGACTGCTATGCTATGTTCACTACATAGCAAGCATCTCTAGTGAATACCGCATGGTATCCATTCAGGAACAGTGGCGCTTTCTTAGACGTCAAAAGTGTTGGTTCTCCTACTACTTTGTATTAACTATTAAATGTAATATGCCATTACCCGCGACTGCTTCCTGCATGCTAACAGACTATAGAACCAATGAGGATGGTCCAGAAACAGTCAACCCCATTCACTTGGGTGACCTAACAATACTCCAGAAAAATTTCTACATGAAATGTCAATAAAATTCCTGCTACAGATAAACAAAACTACATGCACCAAAATTGAAATAATTAATGCTTATTCAACTTCAGGTAATCGTCAAATAATTGAAAACAATGCTTTAGAGAGCTTTACTGAACTTCCTGTCGACTAGTACACAGTCCTAACATTGTCCGGTGATTCTGATACGTTCAGGTACACTGTAACAGCTATGCACTGATGGTGTTTCTGTCACCTCAACATAGATACTGTATACAGTGAGCCTAACACAACTGGACCCCATGCAGGTAAATTTCACAGGTGACCCACTTCCGATTCAATATTTAGTAGAATGTCACAATGGCTTTCTGTACTAGATCATGTACGGCATTATGTAACATCGACAGGTGTCAAACACATTCAATTCTGTATTTCATTTTCTCGATCTAGTTTCATACCTCTATGCATACATTCAGTGACAGCTCAACATAAATTTTCTATATGTTATATCGACAATTCGTTTTTCAAAGGTCGAAAGTTCAAGTGTACATATAACAGAAAGATGAATGTTGTGCAATTTAGAAACAAGATTCCGTTTATGTTATTGTCAGGTCGTTCCATATTGGAAACAAATTAGTGTTTAGTTCAGCTTACTGTTAGCTTTACATCTTATTTTGATTAAATTCAAATGTTTATTTCAGAGTTATCTAATTTGATAAAACATTCTTTCTGAGATCAATAAACACCACTTTCACACAACAAACACTGAAACCATGTATATTCTTGAGAATAAAACTAAATAAAAACAATTTTGAAACTGCCTTGAAAGTTTCAAAAAGCAGACAAATCTATAAATGGTTTACACTTCACTAGACCCACAGGTATATAGTTATAATATTGAACATTTCAGATGAACAGCTGATATTACCATAAACAAGAAGGATCTTGATACAATAGTTTCATCAAATTGAAAAGAGTTACATCACCGACTAGATAATGACGATATTATTCAAATACAAACTATATTTTGTGTCAATTTAAATCTATGTGAAAACATATTGATCTAGAAACATTCTCCTCCCTCTGTTTTGGTCTCCCTACAGTATATTTATGTATAGAAATATCACATCTGACAAAGACGATTCCAAGGAACTTTCTGTGAAAAGCAATACCTTATTATAAATATTGATTAAAGTTTTTTAATTCTAAAGTGAATTTAACATCCTCACAATATTCAGGGTCATATGAGGACAGTTAACTGGTACTAAACTTTCTCTATCTTGAACAAGTACTGGTTAACACTGTGTGAGTGAGAATCTATAGAGGATGCTGGCATTGTTGTTGTGACTTAGTTCTGCTGGCTAACCAACTGAGGAGGACAAGTTTAGGAGAAATAACAAGGATATCTCCATCAGTGTCTGTGTCACTAGACTATAGGGATCTCTCATCCAGTCAGAGCTAGTCACAGGAGCTCTCCAATTCTACTTCCTTCTTAACAACGTAACCACAACCCAGGTTTGACATCTCCGAGTAATCATCTCCATTCTAGTATAACTTCTAACCTTGGAGTAGCCAACGGTAAAAATCTGCAATAGGAAGGAGTAATGAATGTTCTGTCCCTAGCAGTGATGGAACTAGTGACCTTTCCTTTTCTAACTGGACAATGTAAAGGTAGACTTAAGGGAAATTACAAGTCAACGCAAGTAATGAGATCCGTACCTGTAACGTCTAAACTGCAGAACACTGATCAGTATCATCTAATTTAAATCAGTGCAAATTACCAAACCAAAGTTTGACATTTCACCACAGGATCCAAAGTTGAAAGCATTTCTTGAATTACCCATCCTTGGTTAGACGTATTAGGAAGTGTTGGACAAATCAGAAAATTCCTGTACCACTTAGGTTGTTCTATCCCTCAGTCTAATCCACATAACACATTCAAGGTTTACTGAAAGATTTTGGTGTGTATTCTAAAAACATGTCTAATTTCATCTTTGGTCCCAGTTATGGGCAACAAAGGGACACAACTGCTGGTAATACAATCCATAAAGCTCCAATCACCTTTATATATGTGATATTGATAATTGATAGAAAGAAAATCGAGAGAGAGCAACAGAGAACACTATATCACTATACCTTGGTCAAAGTGAGGGTAAATTTTAAATACAAAAGTATCGTTTTACATGACTTTATCAGATATCTGCTGTTCTTTAACTTGTAATAGTTTCCTTCAATACTGGATTTTAATCTGTTTATGATTATGACTACAATTTAAAAGAACATTAATGTCTTGATAAAGTCAATGACAACTTTATAGTTCCGCATACAAATCAACATCACAGGAGAAAAATCCTTTATAAATGGCGATATAAAATGTAGCGAATAGGTGTCAGTGGAGTCGACCTTCGCTTTATGGCTACACCGACTTTAATGGTCAATTCAAATTACTTTTATCCGTGAAAATCTTGGGTCAGAATGTGATGATAGAGGAGTACAGACAATGTGAAGCACCCAGAACATAGCTATGGCTAAAATTGTAGATCATAAATCAAAGCCGTTTTAAAATAGTAATATTTTTTAATTACTTTTTTGCAACAGCTAACCTTCAATAAACAGAGGATTTTCATTATCATACTGTCAGGAATTGACACACATATAATGAAATACTTTATATCAAATTTTAAGGATGCGATTGTAGAATCATTTTCCTTCAAGAAACAGGTTTATTTTGCACTCTGAATTAATCACAAAATTTAACTCCCCATCTTAAATAAACTGTAACATTCAAAATTAAAATTATCATCCACAAAATCTATTTAGTGTTTTAAGTGCTGAACTCTTTTGGAATGGAGTTAGGTTAAGTATGGAACATGTATCTTCTTTAAATTAATGTTTATAGAGACCTGACGCATACGTTGCTGAAATGAACATAAAGACTTGGCAATGTGACAAACTCCAGACCAGTAAAGATCGTAACTCTCCTGTAAATTTCACACTTAACATGTAACTTCCTGTAAACTGGAATTCTTATGTGTTGGAGGCCATAATGTTAACTTTAGGTGATCATATTTAATGACCATATATGGGTATAATTAAATTCTAAATAACCATATTTCTTTTGTTGTAAATCCACGCCATCATATGGTGTCATTCAAAAATCTCATTAAAATTTCTTATTGTCCATTTATGACAGAGTGTATAGAACTAAGTGTGCTATACAAACACATAAAATGGATTTATCTTCATAAAACAAAATCCTTGTGAGTCCACAGCTATAAAATGTACATAAATCTTTTCTCTCTTGATCCATTTCTCCTAATCTTAATCACTGTTAGAAATCCTGATGACCTTTCTTGTTGTTGTCTGCACTTCTCATGGACCCTCAAGCTTGTGTGTGATAATGACCAAAAACAGCAGAAATGGTTTTGACCTAACATGTATGTAAGGCTTCCTGTATTCAGCTTACAGACCACATACACAATGATTCATAAATATGTCAACTCCACTGTATCACGCATGAAAAAACCTAACAAGAAGATTTATGTCAGTTCACATGAAAACTCTATCACTGAAGTAAAAACATCAGCATTTCCATGGTTTTTGTGAAGTTTGCTATAACCTGTTTTCAGCAATATTTAATTCAGAAATCATAAAGTAACAACAAGTCTCCCTTGTTATCGGTGATTGACTAGTATATAAATAGAAAAGGAGACAATAACTTCATCTGAAGAAGATAACGTGGTATTAGGTTGAGCGTACTTTCAAGAGTAATGATAGACAAACTGTTACCCAGGTAACCAGACTGGCTATGACCTGACACTGACTAAATGAACATTATTTACTATTCTACCTTAACTTACAATTTTTTAACTAAACTGAGAGTTTAACAACTAACTTAACTCACAGTTTAAGTTTTCTTACTAAACCAACAGTTTAACTATTCTAACTTAACTGAAAGTTTATCCGTTCAAACTTAAACAAGAGTTTAACAAATTTGTGAAGTGAATTATGAAAGGATGTAACGATACATACTAAATAGACACACACAATAATGAACATAAACTTGCTGCATTCAACTTAATTGTTCTTTCTAGAAGAAATGGCCCACAGATCTTACTTTCTGACCAATTCTATCATTTTCTACTTTCCTCCATTCAACATTTGCAGTTATGGAAACAAGTTGGACAAGCTTTAAACTCATTCTATTTCTTGGAGCATCAATGTTCTGCAGTAGAAGATTTTTTTCTTGACCAGAAGTTGCCTGAAGTTCATATGACCTTTGTTACATTAAAAAAAAGCCAAGGCAAATTATTTGAGTATTTTAACAATTTAACAGCTCTCTATCACCCTGAACAGCTTACTGACAGTTTGGGACTAGCCTCTGTAGAAATCATTTAAGGAAAACCTCCTGATGAATGCTATACATTACCAGCATTAGGTTGGTAGCACACTTTCTGACAGGTGGGCCAATAAAGAAAGTGATAGCATTCCAGAATTGACCACTAATTTAAAGTTAAACTTTCCTCATCACTACCGTGTATACAAGGTCATTGTGGGAGGGCACCTTGCTGTTGAAACAATCAGTGACCTGGGCAAGATAATCAATCAAAGAAAAATGACAGGACATGTGTTGTAGTGGGAGATCAGAAATAGATACCACTGAAACAGATGGTCAGCGGTCAGGTATTTACTGGTAATGGTCAGAAATATCCTGGACCAGAAATCAGTTAAATGTGTTTAAATAGAATTTCAAGGAACTCTGTTACAGATGTTTACAAAATATTTCCACTAACATCAACACATGTTTCTTAAAAGATTTTAACAACAGTTTGACACTTCAGCCTTGTTAGTCAGGACACTTTGGTTTGACACTAGAACCTTGTTAGTCTGGACACTTTGGTTTGACACTAGAACCTGGTTATTCTGGACACTTTGGTTTGACACTAGAACCTTGTTAGTCTAGACACTTTGGTTTGACACTAGAACCTGGTTATTCTGGACACTTTGGTTTGACACTAGAACCTGGTTAGTCAGGAGTCACACTTTGGTTTGACACTACAAACTTGTTATTCTGGACACTTTGGTTTGACACTAGAACCTGGTTAGTCAGGACACTTTGGTTTGACACTAGAACCTTGTTAGTCTGGACACTTTGGTTTGACACTAGAACCTGGTTATTCTGGACACTTTGGTTTGACACTAGAACCTTGTTAGTCTAGACACTTTGGTTTGACACTAGAACCTGGTTAGTCAGGACACTTTGGTTTGACACTAGAACCTGGTTAGTCAGGACACTTTGGTTTGACACTACAACCTGGTTAGTCAGGACACTTTGGTTTGACACTACAAACTTGTTATTCTGGACACTTTGGTTTGACACTAGAACCTGGTTAGTCAGGACACTTTGGTTTGACACTAGAACCTTGTTAGTCTGGACACTTTGGTTTGACACTAGAACCTGGTTAGTCAGGACACTTTGGTTTGACACTAGAACCTGGTTAGTCAGGACACTTTGGTTTGACACTAGAACCTGGTTAGTCAGGACACTTTGGTTTGACACTAGAACCTGGTTAGTCAGGACACTTTGGTTTGACACTAGAACCTGGTTAGTCTGGACACTTTGGTTTGACACTAGAACCTGGTTAGTCTGGACACTTTGGTTTGACACTAGAACCTGGTTAGTCTGGACACTTTGGTTTGACACTAGAACCTGGTTAGTCTGGACACTTTGGTTTGACACTAGAACCTTGTTAGTCTGGACACTTTGGTTTGACACTAGAACCTGGTTAGTCTGGACACTTTGGTTTGACATTAGAACCTGGTTAGTCTGGACACTTTGGTTTGACACTAGAACCTTGTTAGTCTGGACACTTTGGTTTGACACTAGAACCACGTAAGTCTGTCCATAGGCCTTTAGTAAGTTTTTGGCCGTTTGGCTGATATCAAAGTCTTGCGTCTGATGCTTAAATTGTCATTTGATAACTTCTTTATTGGTTAAAGTATGTAAATACAATTATACAGTTGTACTGAGGGAGCGAGTGAAGGTACAGGTAGTTGGCATTCTCATCTCACCAAACAGTCAATCATGACATGTACAAACATGATAAAATACTGCAGCTTTTTGATGACACCAATATCACACAATAACAGAGTGATAGATCTTATTGAGAGGCCACCCTGCTATTATCTATCTACATAACGACCTGTTCTCTATTAGTGAATAAAGCCCAGTCACCTGACCACCCTGCCCTACAGATCATCGCATGATGACTGTAATCATAAGATTTTAACCTGAACACAAAAGATGAAATATGGCAGAAAATTTGGCTACACTCGTGTCATATTGTACCTTGATCCTTAAGTGATATAGAGTGAAGAATTCAAACGCTCCAGTGATCGTGAAACAGTTAAGTTTTTATACCTAGAATGACATTACCTACACTTTCTATATATTGAAATCACTTCAGTCCTTTAAGATTTTACATTCTCTAAAATTTGAACATTTTTTTTTAAGATGAAGTTGTCTCTCCAACGTTCCAATATAGGAGGTGTATAAAAAAATGTCCACAATATTTATAAGGTTATGTCCTATTATCTGTCTTTGATGATGAATTCATCTAAATAAGTTCCTTGAAAATGTCTCTTGGATCAATGTGGTCAAGTGGAGTCAAGTTAGATATCCGACATACCACAGTAATAATAGCAGTCAACCTTCTGCAGTACACTTAAATTCCTTTCAATTTTTCCCTGTTACAGGTGAGCGTTTTTCCTATAACAAGTGAGTATTTTACCTGTCAAGGTGCTAAATCTGATAATTGATTTTATCTTAGTGGCACCAGGTAAATTCAAGGTGATAACGTAAGTGAAACAAATTGTAATGTGTGACAGATTTAGTGTAGTGTAAGTTTAATGTACTTGTTGCACTCACTGACAGAAATATGCAAGTCGTGCCATGTAGGTGGAAAGTATTCTTAAATTTTGAAGGTTAAAAAAACATCAGGTAGAACCTTTAAAATTTTGAAGACTCCAGAAATATCAGGTAAATTTTTTTTACATTTTCATGCAGCCTGTCCTAAAAGCCTTACAGCTCTGGGCCACTGCTGTAAAAAATCCATGTTCCCAGGAAATGTTGAGAGTATTTTTAACTCTTTGTCGAGAGTATTTTTAACTGTGTGTCAGTTTTATAACACCTCTTTCTTAGAATGAAATGCTTCACACACCTGTGTATCGCTATATTCAATAACATAGGACACCTGGTAGTCCTTATGTTGTCTTGACTAGAACCAGGCTGCAAAAACAATGCTAGTCCAATAAAAAAAACTTCCTCTGAGACTTTCTAGGGCGGGTTTTGATCGAAGTGATAAATCATAATTATTACCACAAACTTTCCATGTGTCTGATTTTTGCTGTGAAGAATCCCATATTTGTAATAAAATCTTATTGTGGTATATTTAGACCATCTGACCTATCAGCCAAAACTTAAATTATTACAAGATATTATGGTTCATTAGAAGAATGTGAAGTTAGATCTAATCCTTCACTAAATGAAACCAATATAGCAATGACAAGGGTTTTCTGATAATATAAAAGATGCCCTTGACCTGTTAATCCAACCATTCTGACTTATAACTCAATCTCATCCGAGGTATTCTCTGGTCTTTGTATGTGTATGTTTTATGATGTCTGACCGAAAACTCTCAAAATACAGGGAAGGATCTAACCTCCAGACAAATTGTTACTGCCAATGTCATTTGAAGGTCAATGTTCAAAGGTCAAAGTGTTGATAGGTAGTGACTTATGATGCTATCAATATCACAACTACATCTACATACTGCCTCATATATCAAGGTAAGACATAAGCTTTTAAATGATGACGTCATTTCAAGATTCAACACAAGCTTTTAAATGATGACGTCATTTCAAGTTTCAACACAAGCTTTTAAATGATGACGTCATTTCAAGATTCAACACAAGCTTTTAAATGATGACGTCATTTCAAGTTTCAACACAAGCTTTTGAATGATGTTGTCATATCAGGGGACCACACAAGCTTTTGAATGATGTTGTCATATCAGGGGACCACACAAGCTTTTGAATGATGTTGTCATATCAGGGGACCACACAAGCTTTTGAATGATGACCACACAACCTTTTGAATGATGTTGTCATATCAGGGGACCACACAAGCTTTTGAATGATGTTGTCATATCAGGGGACCACACAAGCTTTTGAATGATGTTGTCATATCAGGGGACCACACAAGCTTTTGAATGATGTTGTCATATCAGGGGACCACACAAGCTTTTGAATGATGTTGTCATATCAGGGGACCACACAAGCTTTTGAATGATGTTGTCATATCAGGGGACCACACAAGCTTTTGAATGATGACGTCATTTCAAGATTCAACACAAGCTTTTAAATGATGACGTCATTTCAGAGGACACACAAGCTTTTGAATGATGTTGTCATATCAGGGGATTCAACACAAGCTTTTAAATGATGTTGTCATTTCACACACAAGCTTTTGAATGATGTTGTCATATCAGGGGACCACACAAGCTTTTGAATGATGTTGTCATATCAGGGGACCACACAAGCTTTTGAATGATGTTGTCATATCAGGGGACCACACAAGCTTTTGAATGATGTTGTCATATCAGGGGACCACACAAGCTTTTGAATGATGTTGTCATATCAGGGGACCACACAAGCTTTTGAATGATGTTGTCATATCAGGGGACCACACAAGCTTTTGAATGATGTTGTCATATCAGGGGACCACACAAGCTTTTGAATGATGTTGTCATATCAGGGGACCACACAAGCTTTTGAATGATGTTGTCATTTTGATCAGGGGACCACACAAGACTCATGAATGACAACACAGACCCAAAATAATGCTGACATATAAGTACTATACATGTCATTAAACCCACAATTTTCTCACAACCAAAAGTCCTAACAAACCAATTATTTAACTCACATAATTATATGTATCAAATTTCTATATGTGCCTATAGATAAATTTATGATTTATAAAGCTTTAAAGTTCCAGTATGAGTGTTAATTCTCTAAACAGTTATGTCTATAATAGGATGACCTCAAGATCTCTCTAGTCTAGTATTTGTGAAATCTTTTATCTTCATAAAACTGAAGGAAATTACTTTAAACTTCTCACCAATAAAACCAATAATTTACACACTCCAAAGATTATCTACTTTTGAAAAGTTGTAAAGCATAGAAAATTATTCTATACCAGAGAACACACCATACCCGATCCTATCTCGTCTTTGTCTGCTGTAAAAAGTCATCATGTCTTACTGTCAATGAATGAAGCTATTAAGTGTTCTGCATGTTAAATTATTTAATTTTCTATTAAGTCCATAATAGGCATGATAACAGATCAGTGAGAAAATTCTAATTACAGTTTATACAATCTTTTCTCAAACCATTTTTGTGAAATGAATTAAATTTCCACTACAGAAAGACCATTACATGCAAACTGTTCATTTGACATTCAATTCAAACAGCTTCTTGAATCGATAGAATTATGGGTATTATTATATTGAAGAAAATAGTTACCATGGAAACAATCGACATCTTTTTCATTATCTTTCATCTAACAATCTGTCTCGGTTAAATCCCTTTGAACCAAACTAGTAATAACAAAATCTTAAATGGAAGGCTTTAGCCCCAAGATTTTTTTTTTAAAAAGGTGGTGGTAGGGGTGGGGGTCGGTTGGGTTATGTGTGTGTGTGGGGGGGTGGGTGATTTAATATATTAAATTTGGTGATATTCCTCGAACGACCCATGATAAGGTGGCGGGTTTCATTACTGGAGACAGACAAATGTTCATTATGCAAAAATACAATCTGATCAAGACATTCTATTTATAACAATCTATATTACTTTTCCTATCAGCATCCTCTCACCATCTTTCGAACAGTTCATACGGCCATTGTTACAATCAATTCTGTGTCTGTTGGTAAGATAAATCCACGTTTTCTCAGTCCAAGTAAAGATCAGTAAGATGACATTTAGAAGATTTCCTGTAAATGTACTTTATTATGGCCGTCATATTCCTGACTTTTATTAAATAATGCAATTCTCATTGTCTGCCTTCTGTCACACCATTGTAGTGAATATAGATTTTTCTTCTGTGAGTGGTATTTTGTACAATCTGAAACAAAGCATGATTTGGACAAGGAAGATATTAAACTTATTAGACAAAAGTCAAATCGTCACAATAATCAAATAAAAATCTTAATTGAATACCCCTGACATAAAGATTCCTATCATCAAAATGTCTATCGATTCTAAAACCAGTTCCTCAATTATCTGATTTATGTAAAGAAATGATGACAAAACATCATTAATTTGATGGCAGAGATGATTGACAAATGTGATACGTAGATAAATCATTGTTTGAAAAAAAAAAACACAAAATTTATTTCATCAGATAAGTACCAAATGGTTTACTTAATGATTACAGCTGTTGACGGACATCAATCTCTCTGATCATGTGGAAGTCACGCCACCTCCCACTAGTAAGCTGTGATCAGGCCTGAGGGAGGATGCTGTAATTAATTGTGGAATAGACTGTGAAATGATGAGGGATTTCATTAGATTCTGACGAAACAAGGACAGGCTTACTTCCCCATATGTCAGTCTATACACAATAGGATACATACAGACCACTGTTTTACTTCTATATCACAGTGACGTTAAGAATCAATTATCATTGTACTTTATACCATCATCAGGTCAAGGTTTAAATAATCTCTAATCAGTGATAGTTGATGATTAAAGTGACTCACAAATAAACATCGTTGTGTGGTGTTTATGTGACGTCCCTACTAAATACTTGTCCCACTGTAAACATACTTAACTTGATGAAAGCATATTTTAGTGCATAATCCTTTTTTTTGACAAATTAGTACAATGAGGAATTAGCACATCCATTAAAATTGCTGTACGGATATCATTCTAACATTACAATTAGTGTAAACATATTTCAATGCTGAAATAAGATTACAACTGATGTTTGTTTACAGAACAGCTTGAGAGAACTTCTCTGTTACCTCAATCAGTTAGGCAGGTAGGTCAGAGGTCCTGGATTCAATTCCTGAAGGAGGTATGGAAATGTATAATGAACTCTATTAGATTTATCACTGGGAGTAATGATCAGATATTGGGGATCTGTATTATCTATGTAAAAGTTACAATATTTTATACATCCTACATCTGGTTGTTAATAATAAAATGGACATTTTAGGATATCGTAAAGGTAATACTTTTCCATGAGTTAAAATTTCATTTAATTTTATCCAGGAAAATATAAAAAAAAATGAAATCCTTCAAAAATAACACTGACAGTACATACATGACCTCTGACCTCTGTTTTCAGAATTACCAATTAACTTTTGTCTAGCTACAATAAATATCCCACTTCAATAAGTGATTGAATATAAACTTACTTCAACTGCTGTTATTTATCATGGTTACCAGAAGGTTAACTATTGTCAGCAGCAGATTTAAATGTCAAAGTGTAACAATGAATCACTGGTGTTCCAAACATACTGATCAAAGGTCAAAGGTCAAAATTATGATCACAATATTTAGATATGTATTTAGATTATTGGTACCTATTAACAATGGTTGTACTCATCAATATATTTTTTCATCTTCCAATATATGTATATATATTGCGTCTGGCTATTTTCTGACTTGAGATAAAATTTCAGCAATACACATATCGACCCTATGAAGCTGTTCTACATTTTATACATGTCTTTGGTAACTTTGGTACTTATGTAGAAATCACTGAAGACCTACAGTCATTATAATCATTTTATTATCTAGTAATTAGTATGATGTGTACTTTCTGCTGTTAACTATCTAAGATAATTAAAGCCAATAAATCACAGATATATTTTTACTAGGAAACAATTGGCACAATGAGTTCATCTGATAGGTTCTCCTCACTGTAACAGTGTCGTCACCGTCTGTGTGGAGCTCGTAAATCTTACACGGGTAAATACAATATATTTACATACACAGTGATGTTCATTTTGGGAAAATTTCTGCTGAAGCATGACACAGTCTAATACATCTTAATAAAGAAATGATATATATACCTGCTGGAAAGTTTGGAATAGAAAATCGATATAAAATGCTCACATTAACAATTCTCAATATATAAACTTGGACTAATTATAACACAAGACATAAATACAAAGTTACCATAGCAACAGCTGGAAAATATCATTATTTAACTTTAATTCTTTTAACTTTTCCTGCATTTGTGGCTATTTTTATCTTCATCGTACTGAGACAACATCAACTGGTTAATGATAGCTGTATCACATGGTACCCTTCCCTACAGACAAAGGGATCTCGCTCCTGTGTCCTGACAGAGAGATTCTCTCATCTGTGTCCTGACAGAGAGATTCTCTCATCTGTGTCCTGACAGAGAGATTCTCTCATCTGTGTCCTGACAGAGGGATTCTCTCATCTGTGTCCTGACAGAGAGATTCTCTCATCTGTGTCCTTATAGACCTGATAGAGGCATTCTCTCATCTGTGTCCTGACAGAGAGATTCTCTCATCTGTGTCCTGACAAAGAGATTTTCTCACTCCTGTGTCCTGACAGAGATTCTCTCACTCCTGTGTCCTGACAGAGAGATTCTCTCATCTGTGTCCTGACAGAGAGATTCTCTCATCTGTGTCCTGACAGAGAGATTCTCTCATTCCTGTGTCCTGACAGAGAGATTCTCTCATCTGTGTCCTGACAGAGAGATTCTCTCATCTGTGTCCTGACAGAGAGATTCTCTCATCTGTGTCCTGACAAAGAGATTTTCTCACTCCTGTGTCCTGACAGAGATTCTCTCACTCCTGTGTCCTGACAGAGAGATTCTCTCATCTGTGTCCGGACAGAGAGATTCTCTCATCTGTGTCCTACAGAGAGATTCACCTCACTGACAGAGAGATTCTCTCATCTGTCCAGTACCTGGCAACTTCCCCATGTAGGCCTTGAACCTACGACCCAGAGGTGGAGGGTTAGTAATAAAGACGGTCAGACACCTCAACAATTCGGACATTATGACCCCTAACACACCATTGTAACATTACTTTTATTGTACATGCTTATATGTTAAACTCATAATGTTACTTTTAAAATTCTGACAAAATTATCCAACAACCTTGCTTATTTTAATTTATTGTACCATTAAAAAATGGAATTACATTAAAATTAGATATTTTCACTGCTATTTTACTATTATGTCATTATATTTTCATTTCAAGTTTTGACTTTCATCTTTTCTTTAGAGTTTTTTTTATAAACATACACACAAAATATCCACATACTTGTTCGTTTTACCTGAGAGACCACAAGATTGAGGGGAGTTGTAATGTATGGGGTAATTTTACGGTAATGTTACATTGAAATAAAAAAGAGCACATTTTTATAATTAAATTAGAGAGTCATTACACAACATTCTGTACATAATACCTACTTATATATACAGTAACATAACCTGTCAACTTTAATGTTCTCATGTGTTATTGAAAGGAGGAAACCAGTCCTTGACTTGGCAAAGGAGCCAGATTTCAAATTTAATTTTCCCTCTTAAAAAAGGAACAAAAATTATGGCTATGCATTAATGTCTCATTTTTCAACAGGTGTATCATATTTCAACACCTCATGTCAGATTTCAGGTGAGAAGCAGGTCCCTTCTTTTTATCAGAGATGATAAAAGTTTTGCTTCAGAGAACATGGGATAGATACCAAGTCATTAATTCTGTGACCCCTTTAATCGCCCGTGGAACATTCCATTTTAAGGGTTATATTATCAGTTACAAAATGTATCTTACTTCATATTTTTCAAAACAAAGAATGTGAATTTCAGTAAAATGATTGAAAACAAATAAAAATAAGCACATCTTCCCATCCTCATCTATTGTGTAAATACAAATGTCATAGTCTTTAGTTGATTTCCAAAGTAATTAGCATACAGTTCATCTATTATGATAAATATGGTAACTAAGATGGGGTTTTTTCCTATGGAGAAGGGGGAGGGGAGGGAGAGGGGGAGTAGGAAATTGAGGCAGAAGGAGAGGGGGTTCACTGATCATTGCCACAGACTAACCTCTGACAACCCTCTGTCGGACATTCATCATAAACTGGACATGGACAAAGTAATACACACCCCAGGCCTGAATCTCCATAAGAAACAGTCTAGACATCTTCCCATTAACTTGCTATAGGACAGTAAAATAATGTGTTCACAAGACGGGCAGACAGCTTGAATATTCAGATTTAAAACCTCTCTCATTTTATCATAGACATGGATTTTCTTGTAAACATCTGAAATCTGAATATTGTCATTCATATATAGAATATTCTGACTGTAAGGCCTTCTCCTCATACCAGACATTTATAATTGTAGTCTATTTCTGGATTCAAACACAAACATCACTCTGGCTAGCAATTGGGCAAAATTTTGTTTATCAAATTTTTGTCGTTTGCGATTCATAAACAGTCTGTGATGGATTCACAATAAACATTATTAAAATAGACAAGATCGTTCAGGTGTTTCCTGCAGCTTAGTAATGTCCCTTATAAGAATTTTAATTGAATTGTGTCGAGCACAAGCAATATAAACGCAGGAAAGACCTAGAGTGGTAAAATTCTATGCAGCGAATAGCCCTGCAGTAAATTAGCTACGGTAATACCACAGCATCTCTACAAAGCCACACAAGCCAATTGTAGGAAGCAATTTTCCACTTCCACTGTTTCCTGTGTTTTAAATGAGAAAGATTTCTGCATGAATTCACATCTAAAGACAATAAGGCGTTTGACATGTAGACAAAGATATACAGAGTCTACTACTTTCGGTGTGACTTCACCAGACACAATTTGATTACAATATAAAATACATGTACATTGGAATCCAGTTCAATACTACACAGTGGAACATACAGATCACCCTGGTAAATATTATGGCACTGTTGTCGGTTAATATAATAAAGACTTCAACATGCTTTGTTTCAATTTCTGGTGACACACACAATTGATATATTTGGTAGGTCTGTAACCATTGGTAACACACACAATATATACATTTTGTAGGTCTGTAACCATTGGTGACACACACAATATATACATTTTGTAGGTCTGTAACCATTGGTGACACACACAATATATACATTTTGTAGGTCTGTAACCATTGGTGATACACACAATAGATACATTTTGAAGGTTGATTGGTGACACACACAACTGATACATTTTGTAGGTCTGTAACCATTGGTGATACACACAATAGATACATTTTGTAGGTCTGTAACCATTGGTGACACACACAACTGATACATTTTGTAGGTCTGTAACCATTGGTGACACACACAACTGATACATTTTGTAGGTCTGTAACCATTGGTGATACACACAATATATACATTTTGTAGGTCTGTAACCATTGGTGATACACACAATAGATACATTTTGTAGGTCTGTAACCATTGGTGACACACACAATTGATACATTTTGTAGGTCTGTAACCATTGGTGACACATACAATATATACATTTTGTAGGTCTGTAACCATTGGTGACACACACAATGATATTTTGTAGGTCTGTAACCATTGTGACACACACAACTGATACATTTTGTATCTGTAACATTGGTGACACACACAATATATACATTTTGTAGGTCTGTAACCATTGGTGATACACACAATAGATACATTTTGTAGGTCTGTAACCATTGGTGACACACACAATTGATATATTTTGTAGGTCTGTAACCATTGGTGACACACAATATATACATTTTGTAGGTCTGTAACCATTGGTGATACACACAATAAATACATTTTGAAGGTCTGTAACCATTGGTGACACACACAATTGATACATTTTGTAGGTCTGTAACCATTGGTGACACACACAATAGATACATTTTGTAGGTCTATAAACATTGGTGACACACACAATAGATACATTTTGTAGGTATGTAACCATTGGTGACACACACAATATATACATTTTGTATCTGTATTGGTGATACACACAATATAATACATTTTGACCTAGGTAGTAACCATTGGTGACACACACAAATGATAGATTTTGTAGGTCTGTAACCATTGGTGACACACACAATTGATACATTTTGTAGGTCTGTAACCATTGGTGACACACACAATAGATACATTTTGTAGGTCAATTTGGTGACACACACACTGTTTCCTGTAGAGTAACATTTTGACAATAGGTTTGACTGTAATACATTTTGTAGTCTATTGGTGACACACACACAATTTGATACATTTTGTAGGTCTGTAACCATTGGTGATACACACAATAGATACATTTTGTAGGTCTGTATCCATTGGTGACACACACAATATGCTTTGTTTCAATTTCTGGTGACACACACAATTATATTTGTAGGTCTGTAACCATTGGTGACACACACAATATATACATTTTGTAGGTCTGTAACCATTGGTGACACACACAATATATACATTTTGTAGGTCTGTAACCATTGGTGACACACACAATATATACATTTTGTAGGTCTGTAACCATTGGTGACACACACAATATATACATTTTGTAGGTCTGTAACCATTGGTGATACACACAATAGATACATTTTGTAGGTCTGTAACCATTGGTGACACACACAACTGATACATTTTGTAGGTCTGTAACCATTGGTGACACACACAACTGATACATTTTGTAGGTCTGTAACCATTGGTGACACACACAACTGATACATTTTGTAGGTCTGTATTTTTTTGTAGGTCTGTAACCATTGGTGACACACACAATTGATATATTTTGTAGGTCTGTAACCATTGGTGACACACAATATATACATTTTGTAGGTATGTAACCATTGGTGACACACACAATATATACATTTTGAAGGTCTGTAACCATTGGTGACACACACAATTGATACATTTTGTAGGTCTGTAACCATTGGTGACACACACAATATATACATTTTGTAGGTCTGTAACCATTGGTGACACACACAATAGATACATTTTGTAGGTCTGTAACCATTGGTGACACACACAACTGATACATTTTGTAGGTCTGTAACCATTGGTGACACACACAATATATACATTTTGTAGGTCTGTAACCATTGGTGACACACACAATAGATACATTTTGTAGGTCTGTAACCATTGGTGACACACACAACTGATACATTTTGTAGGTCTGTAACCATTGGTGACACACACAACTGATACATTTTGTAGGTCTGTAACCATTGGTGACACACACAATAGATACATTTTGTAGGTCTGTAACCATTGGTGACACACACAATTGATACATTTTGTAGGTCTGTAACCATTGGTGACACACACAATATATACATTTTGTTGGTCTGTAACAACTCTCTGTCTAAGATTACATGTATTTTTTCATAAAAGTATAGATACAGTATCTTTAGCTGCTCAATCACTGTTCTCTCAATATACTTTGCTGTTAATCATTTTGTCATTTCGTTTGAAAACTAGTTAGAAAAGGAATGTATTAGGTTTAAGTTTCCTAGGAATACCATGATTTACTGTTACACTTACATAGTGTAGCTGTGTTATATTTTTGTTGAATGTATTCAATTGGAGACATTGTAGTCAGAACTATTTTCTACCTCAATACTTTAAGTTCACATCATGTCAAATGTTCATACTTTAGGTCATTGTGTTGTATTGATGTTCACTGGGTGACCCTCCAATGGACTTGATCACACTTTGGTCCACTTGGTTAAATTTTAGTTTCCATGGTTACACTTCAGTTCACGGGGTTACACTTTCAGTTCCCATGGTAACACTTCTGTTCCCATGGAAACACTTCAGTTCCCATGGTAACACTTTCAGTTCCTATGGTAACATTTCAGTTCCCATGGTAACACTTCAGTTCCCATGGTTACCCTAGTTCACTATATTTTATTTCAGTAGGTTAAACTTTTGGTTGACAGGATTACACTTTAACTGACTTATTACAACCCTAGTTCACAAAGTTTCAATATCAGTTCACTAACCTATACTAAAGCTAGCTGGATTTAGTTTAGTTTAGTTCAGCAAAGTACACTTCACTTCAATGTACTTTAGTCACTGGTTTATGCCTTACGTCACAAAGTTAAACATCAGTTCAGTTTTATACCTTAATCATAATTACACTGTAGTTACCAGTTCATACCATAGTTAAACATTAGTTACATCAGTTTACTTCAGAACTGGATTATTTTCCATGTTGCTAAGTTTAATTTCAGTTAAGTTACCGCTGTGTTAAGTTTGAATTTAATTGAATTACATTTTATAGTTCAATCAGCTTTACTTTATTTCACTAAGTTACACTTGACTTTTAGTCACACATTAATTTACATCATTAGACTGAAGTTCATGGGATTGCACTGGGTTACCCCGACGAACCAGAATAAAATAGGTCAGGTTTCACATTTTACTGGAAATCTTGCCTTAAGCTGCGAAAAAAGGTGAAAGTGAGAGTCGGGGAAAAGATTAATGACATATTGCTTTCACCACCCTTGTCTTGAAATGTCCGGCATTTCTCACTTTAAGGAAAGTCCACTTTACTGAGGCGTCAAACCAATTGTCTTCCTCCATTTAAGTCTATATGCTTAGAACAACCTCCTGCCAATTTGTTGGTACAACATAGATTAAATAGCTGTATTTTATTGCTGCTGTAAATATTGATGACTTCCACTTTTTCTCATCAGCAAAATGCTATCAAACAATAATGAAATATTGATTGTGTTCCACAAGAAAGTAAAACTTCTATCTTTGTACAGTTAATGGTACACAGTACATAAAATACACTTGTATACACTCCCTGCGATTGTTTTGGGGGTTTACTTCCTTTTTTTTCCACCTCATTTTTTTCAAATCTGTTACCTGGAATCTTTATTTTCCTTTTAGGGTTTGTTATTCGGAGATTTCCTTTCTTTTCCATTTTTGATTTGTTTCTTGACAGAGAAAAGAAATCTATTAGTACACTTACATTTGTATATCTGTCCTATATATTCTGATAACAGGTCATTGTTATATCAACGATTTTTAACACGAAGACATCGAAATTATCAGGGATACAAATCAGTCATAATTAACAGACTCTAAAACATATTCTGTATGTATTATCCAACTTTCCTCATATTTCAAAAAGCTGGTTTTATAACATTTTTATCATAAATAAATGAAAATTATGAAAACAATATACAGTTTTAGAGATTGATTTGGTTCAGACAAAATAACTGGATGAAGTGTTATTTTTGTTAGTAAAGCTACAATGATATAAGTAAGCTGCTTTAAAATATTGAATCATTGATATTTTTTCTGTTTTCTACATTACACCACTGTGTGTGATATTCATAAGGTTTTAAAACAATATATAGTATTTCTGTTCATCTAACACCTACATATCCAGCCCACAAACTAACGCCTTGACAAACACTTACAAACTAACGCCTTGACAAACACTTACAAACTAACCCCTTGACAAACACCTACAAACTAACGCCTTGGCAAACACCTACAAACTAACGCCTTGACAAACACCTACAAACTAACGCCTTGACAAACACTTACAAACTAACCCCG
Source organism: Ylistrum balloti (assembly GCF_031769215.1). NCBI lineage: Eukaryota > Metazoa > Mollusca > Bivalvia > Pectinida > Pectinidae > Ylistrum > Ylistrum balloti. The sequence goes on along the minus strand of NW_026782069.1, from coordinate 76,166 downwards.
TGACAAACACCTACAAACTAACGCCTTGGCAAACACCTACAAACTAACGCCTTGACAAACATCTACAAACTAATGCCTTGACAAACACCTACAAATTAACGCCTTGACAAACACCTACAAAGTAACCCCTTGACAAACACCTACAAACTACCACCTTGACAAACACCCACAAACAAACCCCTTGACAAACACCTACAAACTAACACCTTGACAATGCCTACAAACTAATGCCTTGACAAACCTGGTCACTTCTTCAGCAGACTCATTGTAAAACAAACACCATCCTTTCTCTGTATGATGTGTAAAATAAACTGAATAACATAACGCTGACAACTACAGCATTTGTCTTTGATATTTATGATGTGTAAAGGATGTTCTCATGACCTGTCATTTATCAACCTTCTACAGAAAGGATGAGTAAGGCATTAACAAGCATTATCAGTGACAAAATTCAAGGTTAAACTCTGCACAGACGACCTATACCTCACAGCAAGCTTAGCCATTAAGAGGCCAGCTGCTTTAAGGAACTAGGGAACATTTGTTAATAATAATTAATTACACTTTTGTTAATGATATGCGTCATTCTGTCATTTCAACTAAACATTTGACAGATGTCCCATATTTGTTTATTCCTTACAAATCAGAATGCTATTTCCTACTCACGGCATTTAAAGGCACAAGAATCAAACGTTGCTTCCTTCTAAAGCAGTAGAAATTCAAATCTTATTATCCTTCAATAATTAGTAACAATCATAAAATATATTATTATTTTACAAATAAGATGTCACAAATTTACACATAGACCACACAAAGAAAATTGAATCTCCCATTCTCCCAATTAAGATTTTATATTTTGACATATTTTTGTATAAGTCAATCCTATATTCATTCAAAATCACTCATTAACCGCCCCGCCCACCCCCACCCCCCACCCCTCCCCCTCCCTTCTCCTTCTTCCCTTTCTTCTTCTTTCATCATTCATCCATTTATTCATTCAGCATAGAGCAAAGGCAGAAACACATTAAGGAACAAACACTAAATCATATTAAGTTTTCAATTTTGCAGAAAAAATATAATATATTCGAAAGAAAAAAAAATCCTATGTAGCTCTGCCGAGCGTCGAACTGCATCGATAAGAGAGATCAAGGCCAATGATACGGTACACATTTATATATTATATAGGTAAACAGTAGATGTCTTCCATCTCAGTGATCAAACAGATATAGACATAATCATATCATTGACAACTCGCCCATTAGCATAATTACATAAATGGGGGTTACACATAAACCCATATAAGCATGTGTCACAACACCTGCAGCTTTGTCCCATATATGTGTACAGTGGTTTATATGCGTACTTACACCTGAGACTTTAAATCATACTCCTGCAGAAGGGAAACACTCGAGGCGAATCTTTCTTCCTGTAATCCCAAACATCGACAGGCAGACGGATTTTCCCTGGGTATCACTCCACAAAACTCCTCTGTGTGACAAGACGTACCAGGCCTAGTATTGATGTGGGCCACTCATAGGGGTCCGTCCACACACAGATGTATATAGACCTAATGTGACGGGGCTGTTGATGTGTGTGGGCATTTCACTACCCCTATATATACATCTACATCTTTAACACGACGGAATCACATCCTTTGAGATCTGTGATTTGACAAGTCTCTGTTGATATGATCGGTAAAATAAACGTGTATGATATCATTTGGGAATTATCTTCATCATCAAATCTGTATTTTTTAAAATGTTATTTTATTTTTTTCCTTACGAATCTTTGATCTCGAGCAGAGTGGTGATAAACTATACAAGATATAGATTTTAGTCCCAGAAATATTCAAATAAAATTCCTCTGGGGTGGTAAACGTTTCTAACTGAAGAAGCGTCGTCGTCACTTTCATTAACTTTTTTTACAGCCATGGAGAAATGACCTGATTATCCTTCCTCCGCCACGTTCCTGTTATAGCCTAATTTGTCCGACAAATTCTTTTACACAATCCGTAATAATCGATAATTGAATAAAGCTCTGCGTTTATTGTATTTTCTGTATTGTGTTGAGGGATTCTAGCTGACATCGCTGTTAACAGTAACGCTTGATATTACGTCCGTCAGAAATCGTCATATTGACGGTAATTCAATATATATATTGATGTACTACATGCAGTTTCGTTCATGCTTATATTGGAAATGGGTCTGATATTATTTTCTTTTGAGTGAATTTGTATTCGATATACAATAAATTGACATGCCGATTATTCGATCAAAGCATACACACTGTAAAATTCGACCTAAATCTACGTCAAGATAAACAGACCGCTGTTATCCTTCGTGAAATCAAACTGTTTTTCTGATGTAAATATCACACCAATGCGAACCAATGTAGATATGTGTGTAAGTTGAGTAATGGAAAGGGATATATCGTACAATCTATGGCGAAAGTGAGTTTGATACAATCTCTGTCTCAACTCTGTACCACGCCCACAATTCATTCACGAGGGCGTGGCGCAAATCTCAGAAGTGAAATATTGTCTGAACATACAAATCCATATATGACAACCACTGGTAACTCAAATATTTTAATAAGTGTGATATCCAAACGAAATCTATAAAAATGAATGTTGAAATCGGAAGTTTGATACTGACAAAGGAAGTGTGATATTGACATTGGAAGTGTGATATTAACATTGGAAGTGTGACATAGACATTGACAGTGAGATATTAACATTGGAAGTGTGATAATGACATTGGAAGTGTGATATTGACATTGGAAGTGTGATATTGACATTGGAAGTGTGACACTGACATAAGCAGTGTGACATTAACATTGGAAGTGTGACATTGACATTGGAAGTGTTACATTGATATTGGAAGTGTGACATTGATATTGGAAGTGTGACATAGACATTGGAAGTGTGATATTGACATTGACAGTGAAATATTGACATTGGAAATGTGTTGTTGACATTGGAAGTGTGATATTGACATTGACAGTGAGAAAACGACATTGGAAGTGTGACATTGATATTTGAAGTGTGATATTGACATTGGAAGTGAGAAATTGACATTGGAAGTGTGACATTGACATTGGAAGTGTGATATTGACATTGGAAGTGTGATAATAACATTGGAAATGTGACATTGACATTGGAAGTGCGACATTGACATTAGAAGTGTGACATTGACATTGGAAGTGAGAAATTGACATTGGAAGTGTGATATTGACATTGGAAGTGTGATATTGACATTGACAGTGAGATATTGACATTGGAAATGTGTTATTGACATTTTGACGCTGGATGTGTGTTATTGAGACCGGCTGTATGCATTTGACATTAGAAGTGTGATATTGACATCAGAAGTGTCATTTTGACGCTGGATATGTGATGTTGACATCGGAAGTACATTAGATTTGATGTGTGTTACATCTCCCGGAAAACAGAAGCCAGTACGCCGTAAAACAATGTTTTCTATCTACCTTTAGAATCTATAACTTGATCATATTACTCGGCATGATTATATTATGTTACCTTTTGGTTTCAGTATCGTTATTTAACGAGTCTATACATGGTATGTGTCATACAGTGAAGTACGCACGTGCGCATACATTTTAGGTGACATTCCTGGGCGTGTTGCGCTGAGTCGTCTCCTACAGTCGACCAGGTTTTAAATGTGACGGACAGATCGCGATTAAGCATACGTCATTCAAGTAGATTGAAATCTTCAAAAAAAATTGTAATCGTTTACAAAAAAAATATAATAGTTATAAATATAAGCGTGTTTAAACGTGTACGGTTATGTCCATGTTTTCTAGCAATGATTTATTAGAAACGTAGTTGAATGAAACTAACAAGGACACGGGTAAATGAACAGGACGGAGTGGTGTGACACGGACTGACCTTTGAAGTAGTGAGAAATCAATGAAGTTGAAAACAAGCGTCTTTCATTCTGATGCATTTTTAATCTCCAGCACGTGCGTCATATTAACATATTGACAACCATCAAAAGATGTATATGACAAATTCCAGAAGGATTTAGCTTCAATGACGAGTAGGTAATCTCCTCCCCGGGAAACATGAATGTTTATTGATACTGAAGAGTTCCACTGACTTCCTTTAACTGGAACACAGAAGTTTCTCGGTGTAATCTACTTTAAATTGAATTTTTCTATTTTTTTTCTATTTGAAGGAGATTTTCAAATTGTCCGCTGCAGGTTTGATTCAAACCTTCACGGTTAATAATTGCTTTGAAACATTTGTTAAATCTGAAGGAATATTCAAAAGGATGTGTATTGTGAATTTTCTTTAAACGACGTAGACCAGTCTGTAAATTATCTGTACAGGTAAATCACATGTACGGTAGATATATGTCATGTTCGATATGTATAAATCTCATACTAAAAATGATCATTTGCTCAGCATATTAAGAGGATCTTACGGTAAATGTGTGCGATGGCCGATAATTATTTAGGAAAAAAAAGAGGCTGCCAAATCATTGCCATAGTCACATAAAAGTCAACAATGAAATACAAACAATATACCGATTCTATAAAACAAGGAGGTGGATAATCCGTTACCGAAATAAAACGGAAGGCAACACGAAAAGTCAAAACAAAGCAGTCAACAATAATATGAAATGTGAATGAATCATCCTATTGTTGGTACGTCTTTATAGTACGTTTTAGTGTATGTAACAGGAAGGTATGGGAATGAATCATCCTATTGTTGGTACGTCTTTATAGTACGTTTTAGTGTATGTAACAGGAAGGTATGGGAATGAATCATCCTATTGTTGGTACGTCTTTATAGTACGTTTTAGTGTATGTAACAGGAAGGTATGGGAATGAATCATCCTATTGTTGGTACGTCTTTATAGTACGTTTTAGTGTATGTAACAGGAAGGTATGGGAATGAATCATCCTGTTGTTGGTACGTCTTTATAGTACGTTTTAGTGTATGTATGTAACAGGAAGGTATGGGAATGAATCATCCTATTGTTGGTACGTCTTTATAGTACGTTTTAGTGTATGTAACAGGAAGGTATGGGAATGAATCATCCTATTGTTGGTACGTCTTTATAGTACGTTTTAGTGTACGTCTTTATAGTACGTTTTAGTGTAACAGGAAGGTATGGGAATGAATCATCCTATTGTTGGTACGTCTTTATAGTACGTTTTAGTGTAACAGGAAGGTATGGGAATGAATCATCCTATTGTTGGTACGTCTTTATAGTACGTTTTAGTGTAACAGGAAGGTATGGGAATGAATCATCCTATTGTTGGTACGTCTTTATAGTACGTTTTAGTGTAACAGGAAGGTATGGGAATGAATCATCCTATTGTTGGTACGTCTTTATAGTGTTTTAGTGTAACAGGAAGGTATGGGAATGAATCATCCTATTGTTGGTACGTCTTTATAGTACGTTTTAGTGTAACAGGAAGGTAGGAATGTATGTTGGTAATCTTTATATCAGGAAGGTATGGGAATGAATCATCCTATTGTTGGTACGTCTTTATAGTACGTTTTAGTGTAACAGGAAGGTATGGGAATGAATCATCCTATTGTTGGTACGTCTTTATAGTACGTTTTAGTGTAACAGGAAGGTATGGGAATGAATCATCCTATTGTTGGTACGTCTTTATAGTACGTTTTAGTGTATGTAACAGGAAGGTATGGGAATGAATCATCCTATTGTTGGTACATCTTTATAGTACGTTTTAGTGTAACAGGAAGGTATGGGAATGAATCATCCTATTGTTGGTACATCTTTATAGTACGTTTTAGTGTATGTAACAGGAAGGTATGGGAATGAATCATCCTATTGTTGGTACGTCTTTATAGTACGTTTTAGTGTAACAGGAAGGTATGGGAATGAATCATCCTATTGTTGGTACATCTTTATAGTACGTTTTAGTGTAACAGGAAGGTATGGGAATGAATCATCCTATTGTTGGTACATCTTTATAGTACGTTTTAGTGTAACAGGAAGGTATGGGAATGAATCATCCTGTTGTTGGTACGTCTTTATAGTACGTTTTAGTGTATGTAACAGGAAGGTATGGGAATGAATCATCCTATTGTTGGTACGTCTTTATAGTACGTTTTAGTGTATGTAACAGGAAGGTATGGGAATGAATCATCCTTTTGTTGTTACATCTTTATAGTACGTTTTAGTGTATGTAACAGGAAGGTATGGGAATGAATCATCCTATTGTTGGTACGTCTTTATAGTACGTTTTAGTGTATGTAACAGGAAGGTATGGGAATGAATCATCCTATTGTTGGTACATCTTTATAGTACGTTTTAGTGTAACAGGAAGGTATGGGAATGAATCCTGTTGTTGGTATGTCTTTATAGTACGTTTTAGTATATGTAACAGGAAGGTATGGGAATGAATCTTTTGTAGTACGTTTTAGCGTTTTAGTGTAACAGGAAGGTATGGGAATGAATCATCCTATTGTTGGTACATCTTTATAGTACGTTTTAGTGTATGTAACAGGAAGGTATGGGAATGAATCATCCTATTGTTGGTACATCTTTATAGTACGTTTTAGTGTGTGTAACAGGAAGGTAACAGGAAGGTGTATATGGGAATGAATCATCCTGTTGTTGGTACGTCTTTATAGTACGTTTTAGTGTATGTAACAGGAAGGTATGGGAATGAATCATCCTGTTGTTGGTACGTCTTTATAGTACGTTTTAGTGTATGTAACAGGAAGGTATGGGAATGAATCATCCTGTTGTTGGTACGTCTTTATAGTACGTTTTAGTGTATGTAACAGGAAGGTATGGGAATGAATCATCCTATTGTTGGTACATCTTTATAGTACGTTTTAGTGTATGTAACAGGAAGGTATGGGAATGAATCATCCTGTTGTTGGTACATCTTTATAGTACGTTTTAGTGTATGTAACAGGAAGGTATGGGAATGAATCATCCTGTTGTTGGTACGTCTTTATAGTACGTTTTAGTGTAACAGGAAGGTATGGGAATGAATCATCCTATTGTTGGTACGTCTTTATAGTACGTTTTAGTGTATGTAACAGGAAGGTATGGGAATGAATCATCCTGTTGTTGGTACATCTTTATAGTACGTTTTAGTGTATGTAACAGGAAGGTATGGGAATGAATCATCCTGTTGTTGGTACGTCTTTATAGTACGTTTTAGTGTATGTAACAGGAAGGTATGGGAATGAATCATCCTGTTGTTGGTACATCTTTATAGTACGTTTTAGTGTATGTAACAGGAAGGTATGGGAATGAATCATCCTGTTGTTGGTACATCTTTATAGTACGTTTTAGTGTAACAGGAAGGTATGGGAATCATCCTGTTGTTGGTATATACGTTTTAGTGTAAACAGGAAGGTATGGGAATGTTCTTTATAGTACGTTTTAGTGTAACAGGAAGGTATGGGAATGAATCATCCTGTTGTTGGTACATCTTTATAGTACGTTTTAGTGTATGTAACAGGAAGGTATGGGAATGAATCATCCTGTTGTTGGTACGTCTTTATAGTACGTTTTAGTGTATGTAACAGGAAGGTATGGGAATGAATCATCCTATTGTTGGTACGTCTTTATAGTACGTTTTAGTGTATGTAACAGGAAGGTATGGGAATGAATCATCCTATTGTTGGTACGTCTTTATAGTACGTTTTAGTGTAACAGGAAGGTATGGGAATGAATCATCCTATTGTTGGTACATCTTTATAGTACGTTTTAGTGTATGGGAATGAATCAGGAAGGTATGGGAATGAATCATCCTGTTGTTGGTACGTCTTTATAGTACGTTTTAGTGTATGTAACAGGAAGGTATGGGAATGAATCATCCTGTTGTTGGTACATCTTTATAGTACGTTTTAGTGTAACAGGAAGGTATGGGAATGAATCATCCTGTTGTTGGTACATCTTTATAGTACGTTTTAGTGTATGTAACAGGAAGTTATGGGAATGAATCATCCTATTGTTGGTACGTCTTTATAGTACGTTTTAGTGTAACAGGAAGGTATGGGAATGAATCATCCTATTGTTGTTGGTACGTCAGGAAGGTATTAATATCCTGTTGTTGGTACGTACGTTTAGTGTAACAGGAAGGTATGGGAATGAATCATCCTATTGTTGGTACGTCTTTATAGTACGTTTTAGTGTAACAGGAAGGTATGGGAATGAATCATCCTGTTGTTGGTACGTCTTTATAGTACGTTTTAGTGTAACAGGAAGGTATGGGAATGAATCATCCTATTGTTGGTACGTCTTTATAGTACGTTTTAGTGTAACAGGAAGGTATGGGAATGAATCATCCTGTTGTTGGTACGTCTTTATAGTACGTTTTAGTGTAACAGGAAGGTATGGGAATTGGAAGTAAGAAAATATTCTGGCAAAATAGAAAGATCCACCAGTAAACAAATAATTGGCCGAACCTTGTAAAGGGATATCAGTAGAAAGTGGAAGAAAACAACACAAGATGAATAAAAGAATTACAAAATAAATAGAAGACTACAACAAACGAAATTTAGAGAAAAAAAAGCCATGACAAGAACAGGAGCAAATGAGAGTCATTGAACTACCACAAGCAAAGATTAAGACAACGTTTGGAGCCAATGAGTCACTGCATCAAAAGGTCAAGACAATGATTGGAACCGATGAGTCACCGCAAACAAAGGTCTGGACAACGACTGGAGCCAAGAAATCACTGGAGCGAATCAATAAAGACAACCAAATGTCAGGACAAAGACTGGTGCCAAGTAATCACTGGAGCGAAGCTATAAAGACAACCAAAGGTCAGGAGAACGACTGGAACCAAGTTATCACTGGAGCGAATCAATGACTGGAGCCAAGTAATCACTGGAGCGAATCAATGACTGGAGCCAAGTAATCACTGGAGCGAATCAATAAAGACAACCAAATGTCAGGACAAAGACTGGTGCCAAGTAATCACTGGAGCGAAGCTATAAAGACAACCAAAGGTCAGGAGAATGACTGGAACCAAGTTATCACTGGAGCGAATCAATGACTGGAGCCAAGTAATCACTGGAGCGAATCAATAAAGACAACCAAAGGTCAGGACAACGACTGGTGCCAAGTAATCACTGGAGCGAAGAAATAAACAAAACCAAAGGTCAGAATAACGACTGGAACCAAGTAATCACTGGAGCGAAGCTATAAAGAAAACCAAAGGTCAGGACAACGACTGGAGCCAAGTAATCACTGGAGCGAATCAATAAAGACAACCAAAGGTCATGACCACGACTGGAGCCAAGTAATCACTGGAGCGAATCAATAAAGACAACCAAAGGTTAGGACAATGACTGGAGCCTAGTAATCACTGGAGCGAATCAATAAAGACAACCAAAGGTCAGGACCACGACTGGAGCTAATTATCCATCAAAACCATCGAATGGAGCGAAGAGCGAAGAAATCACAAAACCAGCGACTGGAGCGAAGAAATCATCAAAACCAGCGACTGGAGCCAAACTGTCACCGAATCGAAAAGAACGAAAACGAATGAAGCCAATTAGTCACCAAATCAAAGGTCAAAGGCACCGAACACCAATGTTCCGGTTTCTTGCTCACCATTTCTCCGAACATCATGAACATAATTTAGTGCGATTAACTGCCTTAAAGTGATGAAAATCAGGATCTTATTGGGTTTGTGTGATTCCTAAATCAGCTGTTTACACGACGGATGAATCAGTATTGATCCTAAACCATGAGTAATTCTGTAGTGTCCGACGTGTCCCCCTGATGACAGCAATGTTAAGTGTAGGAAGGGAAAATCTATGATAACCTGGAAAGCATTAGAAATCATTCGCATGGATTCAGCAGGTACTTGGTGTTTACTTAAAGGCATGTCAATTAGATAAATGTTTTACTTTAATGAAAAAATCTGACATGTTGTAGGATTACAGTGTGATAGGGGGCGTGCATAACCTATCATTAGAAACGGTCTCCAACTATGTGTACGCGAGATAAAGATTTCCACACAAAAGTCTGTATATATCAAAATAATAAAAATATACCTCGAATAGTATATTTCTTTAAAAGAACTGAGTTTTCAGCTGAAGACCGTAATATCAAAAACAGAATGCACAAGACATGATTCTATTGTTTGGGATTCTTCAGGAAAATTACTTAAAATGAAATAACAGTGCCCGATTACTCAACGCTTGGTTAGAATTAACATGTTGTAAGAGCAAAAAGTAAATTGTTGCCACTGAGAAGAAAAGATATTCACACTCAAATTCTACAGCTGTGAAAGTATACAGAATGTTCCTTATTTTGTTAAATTCGTATTTGAAAAAAAATAACTTACCACCGGTTAACAAATTTTGAGCAACTAGGGCTTATGGTTATACATACGCTGTAATAAATTATGATATGGCTGTCCAATTAACATACATGGACTGTTGATATAAATAAACAATACAACTAGATATAGCTTGCCACCACGTGCTCCACATCTACCACGAACTGAATTCTCGAAACACCAACAAGTAACATCGGAAATGTATCCTGGGGATATAAAACCGTTTCACGAGAGAAGAAAAAGAGGTCATTATTGAACTGAGAAAAACACCACTGTCGACACACTGTGTTTTATGTTACAGCAGCAAACTTTTTTTATATACAAAACCAACGTTTCACGAAAGAAGAAAAAGAGGTCATTATTGAACTGAGAAAAACAGCACTTTTAGTTCAGCAGTAAAGTTTCACCGGTCGTGGATCTTGACATGTCTATATCAGCGTGATGGTAAAGCCTTTAGCAATACATATCAAACATTGTATCGATGTATCTGTACAACTGACCGTGAACTACTTTATATAAAACATCAACTGCTTTGAAAAGTGGAGATTTCCTAATGTAATTCTAGCCAATTTGATTGTCAGTGATCTACTGGCTAATCACTTGTTAGATACAATTATATCGAGGATAATTATATTAAGACCATATTTTATTATTTATAATTACATTTCCTACAACATGTTGAACAAAATTAATAAGATGGCTGATTATAGCGAGCGAAAAACCTCGCCTTATACGATGAAGTAAATCCCTTAATAGGAACACCGGAAACGCGGAATGTCTGGCAATAGCATTGTGACGTCACAATATGGTCGCACCAGTCGCAAATTTAGAACTGGTATAAGGTATTTTTGGTTGTAGTAAATGACAGATCTTTGTATGCAAATATTATATTGCGCTGGATAGCATTTATCGTAACTTTAATCACACATTTTTCCAGCTAAGTATTTCGAGGCATTGACGTACACGACTTTGACGTAGATATATTCCAATATTAATAAATGATCTCTGCGTTCCTACATCCCTGATAACGAAGACTAATCATTCTAAACCGCGTTTTGAGTTTTTTATTCAGTACTTTTTTTGTCTTTTTTTTTTTTTTTTTTTGCTTTAACTCTTTCAGAATATATGTACAATGTTTATGAAGAGTGATTTATATAAAATCTTGTTTACACTATTACTGTGACACTTCGTAATCAAAAAATTGAATTAACAGTACATGTAGGTGGATTTCAAAGAACCCCAAAGAGCTCTGGACCAATCTTCAACACCTCCTTTTAAAAGTATTTTTTATATAAGAACATTTGACTTTTCCATTCTGTACACCACCACACCTAACTCTCACTGAAAGATTGCCTTCGTTGCCTTGCAGTGAGGGGTTTCTTTTCCAACAGAGAAAGATGAACGGCGGTACAAAAATTCATGTATAGTAAAGACCACGCCCTTCGCATATATCCACCAGAGTTAGACAATCGAAAACACAACAGACATCAACTGCTTATCTCTCGATCTTTCCCTACAGCGAAACCAACATGGACAGCTTCCTAACAAGCTGTATAACAAGAGTGATGATCTAAATTTCCTTTTAGTGAATTTTCTATTTCTGGATAACAGCAATACTGCATTTCCAACGTTAGCATTTTTACATGTTGCAATTGATTCTATATTCAAGGGCCTGTTCCCAATATCACGATTTCCGTGTTACGTATCGTCAACTGACGGACAAACTCAGGGTTTTGAAAGATTCGGGTTGATAAAAATTATAGGGAAATTTTATGGTCGTCATAATGATCTCATTGAGAAATATTATTTGTGCGATATGAACCTGGATGTGTTTGATGCCTGTTAGTATTTGAAATCGGGATCTTATTTATTTGGATCGACCAAAATTTAATTAGTGGTCGTTGTCGATGAAGCAGAAGACGCTAGCTTTTTCATGAGTCTCTATGCAAACTTTTCTGTTGTTAATGATTTGCCTTAGTTTTATTGAATTTGAGGTTGGATATTTAATAAACTGTAATGTTGGTATTTATAACAAGCTTTTACAATATATATATAGATATATATATATTCGTTTATCTATTGCTTATCTTTTCATTTTAGCGAGTATCATGATATTCTAAAACTCCGAAATTGGTTATTGTGAGAGACGGTTTCTCTTCCTAGTGGAGGTATGTTTTCCTAAACAAAGGATTTGGGTGAGCCTGCAATTTATTCACTTTTCTGTCCTTTTTATCAGTTGTGACAATAATTATGACAGAGAGATTTTAAACGTAAATCAGTGTACTATGGAAGACTTTTGCAGATTTCACAAAGCGTTCATGGTCACAATGACCTTGACCTTTCCCTGTTTGATGAATATTCAACTTTGACCCGCATTCGCACCCGATAAATTCTGTAACTGTATCGTGTACAAGACAAATGATGAGGAGGAGAAAGAGAGACAGTGTTGACGGTAGCACAATAGCACTCCATCTCTCCCATAGGGAGGAAACACCAATGTTGAGCTATTGAGGAGACAATCCGTGGGAGATCGCCATGTCTTAACACGAATCTCTCTCATCAAATTTACTCATTAAGATTTCATAAAATATTCAAATACCCTAGGGGAGGAAATTCTATGCCATAAAGCTCTCCTCCATTAGAATTAATGTAGGATTCCCGGAAGTCGTTTCGACTTTAACTCAATAACCATTTATTTCTTTCTACCTCACATCATAAAATTGATCTCTTTAACTGTTTTTATCTACAAACCTTTTATACACATACAGCTCATCATAAAGATACCTCCCACCCAGTGATAAAGATAGACATACACAGCCCATCACCTCACTGATAAAGATAGTTCATGTCGACATACACCCAGCCCGTCACCTCCCTGATAAAGATAGTTCATGTCGACATACACCCAGCCCGTCACCTCCCTGATAAAGATAGTTCATGTCGACATACACCCAGCCCGTCACCTCCCTGATAAAGATAGTTCATGTCCACATACACCCAGCCCGTCACCTCCCTGATAAAGATAGTTCATGTCGACATACACCCAGCCCGTCACCTCCCTGATAAAGATAGTTCATATCGACATACACAGCCCATTACTTCACTGATAAAGATACTTCATGTCGACATACACCCAGCCCGTCACCTCCCTGATAAAGATAGTTCATATCGACATACACAGCCCATCACCTCACTGATAAAGATACTTCATGTCGACATACACCCAGTCCCTCACCTCCCTGATAAAGATAGTTCATATCGACATACACCCAGCCCGTCACCTGCCTGATAAAGATAGTTCATATCGACATACACAGCCCATCGTCTCCTTGATAAAGATACTTCATGTCGACATACACCCAGCCCGTCACCTGCCTGATAAAGACCTCCCTGATAAAGATTCATGTCGACATACACAGCCCATCATCTCCTTGATAAAGATACCCGTCACCTCACCTCCCTGATAAAGATAGTTCATATCGATACAAGATCACCTCATGATAAAGATCGATGTCGACATACACCCAGCCCGTCACCTCCCTGATAAAGATAGTTCATGTCGACATACACCCAGCCCGTCACCTGCCTGATAAAGATAGTTCATATCGACATACACAGCCCATCGTCTCCTTGATAAAGATACTTCATGTCGACATACACCCAGCCCGTCACCTGCCTGATAAAGATAGTTCATATCGACATACACAGCCCATCATCTCCTTGATAAAGATACTTCATGTCGACATACACCCAGTCCCTCACCTCCCTGATAAAGATAGTTCATATCGACATACACAGCCCATCACCTCACTGATAAAGATACTTCATGTCGACATACACCCAGCCCCTCACCTCCCTGACATAGAAAGTTCATGTCAACATAAAGTTAGCTCACTCAGATATCAGTCGTTTATATAATAGAAACGAGTCTTTGGAGATCTACTAATTTAAGTAGACAATTAGAAAGAGGACATTCTAAGTAATAGACACAAAGTACCACACCAGTTTCAAAACCCCGAAACGTCCATTCAAGTATTATGTATCTACTGGATTTTTTAATGTATAGAAAAGATTCTGAAGATCTACACAGCACTTTGTTTCGATAAATAATGTTCGATGTTTCTTTTCTAATGTTTTCACTAGACTCTGACTCAAATATCTTTGTTAGGGTTACGGAAGAGAACATGTTTGACTCGAATTGGTCTCGAGTATTCCTTGAGATTTCTAAAGTATTGCGTGATAACATATTAAAGATCAAAAGAGACACACTTTGTATTTTGTTAAACACTGTAGAATGGAAATTGGTGAATGGAATATACTGGACTAGATAAAAATGAACTCATGGGTTGGTGTTGGTGGTGAGTTTATAGTGAGTATATGATAAAGGTTTGCCGTCAATGGTTAACCCTTCGGCTAACAGAGAAAAGTATTAAAGTTTCTCACATTTTATCCTCTTGTAAAATAACCTAACTTCCTTTTTGTGATATTCCCGGATTGTCCAATTACTAACTCAGCCAATATCTTATCAGTCAGTCTGGATTACCAGAAACATAATGAAGGTTTAGACAAAGAGACATTTGGTGTGTTGCTTCTTTAACTGTTGCTGAACTAAGATGGCTGCGATAGATAACGCACACGATGACACATTTAGTTGTGTCGTTTCCTAGATCCTTCGGCGACGTTCACATCCGGTCGCTGTCTAATGAGTGAGATTTTCGACGTGTCGAATTGGTTAAGTCTCACACTTGTTTGAAATCACAGCTAATTGGCTATACTGGCATGTATCAATCGGCCTGGATGACGTCATTCCTACTATCTGACCTTTTACATACCCGCTTTCATCGTTTTTATCTATTTTTGTTCGTGTTACTACCTTGAACTGTGCCTCCTGAACTATTACCCCTCACAAATAAAAATAACTGCACCTTGTCACTAGCGGTCAGTGACATGTTCTCATTTATTCATATTTGAATCCATAACTCGTTTTAAAGATGTTCGTTTTCTTGAACAACAACTTTGATCTTTAATTCTGTATCCCTGAATATATAACTCTCTATATATATATCCATGCCATGTAAGGTAAAAACTGGCACGAGACAAATTAGACGCTGTCACGAGACATCACGAGACTAAATACCGAGCCAACAGAGTTTAGCAGTATCACAAAGATCCATGCCTTACAAACTCTTTAACACAATATACGGACCCAGATCAATGAAAAATCGCCCAGGCAAATCTAGAATGACAGCGCTTTTACTGATACTCTTTTAGAAATACACGAACCACACGTGTGGTTCACGTAAAACGCACGAGCTGCGTTCATACGTAATCAATGACGCGTGACCATTTAGACCCTGATGTTAATTAGTGCATGTAAAACGTGTATTGAATATTGGTGGTGAGTTTACGCGCGTTTTACGATCACAGATAACGCCTGACAATCTAACTTTTTAATGCCTCATAAAAGTAACAATACACAACTTCATTACACAATAGTGCATTATCTCTATACTGGCCGAAGCCGGGGCTATTTTCGTATTCATACCAAATTTTCGCCGCCATAAGTGTTTTATCAAAAGCTCCGACAACAAGGAAAAGAAAATGTGAATTCAATAGTTCCAATATATTGTATTAGAGTGCATCCTTAAAGCATAGGGGCATAGGACCAAACTGCAATGTGTCAGTTCGAAACAGGAGACAAAGGAAAGACTTTCTGGTCTAGGATGGCGATTGCATAGAAACAAAGTAAAGTTTTTAGGTGTGAGACGAAGGGACATAAGAACACAATACGGGGTTGATGTCTTAAGACATAGGGACTTGGAGAAAAGGTTGGAGGTTCAAGGACGTTAGGACAATATAACAGGATGTAAGTCTTGATTTTTGGTAACAGAAACCAATAAGGATTAAGTTCAAATTATCATAACAATAAATTTCAATTTCCTCGCAGTATTATGACAAACAGAGTGTAATAAAGTGTTACATTGCTGTGATTAATCATCGGGTTTTTTTCATACATTCGCCGAATTTTTCGGGGTTTAAAAATGAACCTGTTTAATTTTTATAATGGGAGAACTACCAAGAGGTAGCTATTTCTAATCATTTACATTTGGAAAAAAATACCTGCGGGATCACATGAGTGAAATAAGAGCTTTATCTTGATAAGAAATTGTACCCAGACTTCCTGAGAAAGGACATCACTAGATACCACGAAAATCCTTCACACGGTATCGAGGCATTTTTCTCGATTGTAAACAACACATGTAATAGACACTATTGTTACTCAGACAAGACATGCTTTGTTTTCTATTTATTTTATCTCTGAAACAGACACATAACAACACAACATGTGCAGGATTCTTTACTCAGCCAAGCGGTTTAAACATGTAGCTTTATTGTATACCCGCTACATGATCGACAGTAACATCTATGCTGGTGATTCCACACTCCCTCCCTACACACTCGTGTCCAGATCATCAACACCAGAAAAAAATATAAAGCAAAATAAAAGAGAAAACAAACTATGAACGGTTTACCAATATACATAACTTGTGTACTTTATTTTTTTCGAATACATAAATGAAAACATAACCACACCTTGAGGCCAAAATGGGGTATGTATTTGGGGTATGGATGTAATTATTCTTTAAAATGAGTATATTTTGGAGGTATATATCTGTTTCTTCCAGTGGTTATATTTTGGGGGTATATATTTTTAATTCTTTCCAATGGGTATATTTTGGAGGTATATATTTTTAATTCTTTCCAATGGGTATATTTTGGGGGTATATATTTTGGTTGTATATTTTGGGGGTATATTTTCGGAGTATACATCTATTCATTCCTTCTAGTAATGCTTTCTGTGCCAGTGACGTTTTCGGGGATAGTTCCTAACCTCTTAGTGGTTATCTTATTGAATTGATGGACACCTATGTTTGAGCCCCTACATCTCTTTACCTAGATCCTGGACTCTTCAGTGGTGATGAGTCCAACGTTAGAAAATTTAATATCGTATCATTTCTTTTTGACATTTCATATTATAACCAAAAGTCACTAATTTAAACATCGGCAAACTATTACGGAAAAAAATTGGATATATTCTCATTGTTTATCACAAAGTCATCAGTCCAAACAAGTAACAAGGGAATATTTCCTATATCTTACCTCATCAACCTCCACCCTCTTTACCTGTACCTCTTTACTCGGATATTAAGGGCACGCGCTACCTTATAAAATAGCCCTATAGTTCCATTCCAACAAACCTGTGAGGATAGATAAGTGAATGATTGACATGTTATAAATACACATAGATAAATTATGTAAAAGATGAAATGAATATAAATATGAATGAATAAAATCATAATGGTTTTGAACATCATCATTAGAGAACTTAATCAGGGGAGACCACTCTAATCTCAGAAATAAGCTGTGCAATTCAAGAAATAACGTTTAAATGGTATTGCTGAATGGGTGATTGTCACAGTTCGACCTTCTGATTATATAAAACACTCTCAGCATACATCCGACAATCGGCCTCTGAAGGATCCGAGCAACTATCAATTATTCATCTGGGGATGATAGACTCAATATGCACTTCTTTATCAGAAAGTCTCTCTCTCTCTCAATTCAAAGTATTCCTCAATCATGATAAGATCGATCCAGATTTCCATATTGATGAAAGTCTCTTCCAGTGCGTTTTCCAGGAGCTATTGATTTGGCCCATGTTTCACATGTTCGGGCCGATTGTCTGTAAACGGTTTCCTCGCCAGGCCTTCCAGTTAATGCCTCCAACTTCAATCTTGGAACATGACAGCATTACTGTTTTATGATTTTACAAAATTGATTATTTGGCCACAAGGTACAATCTGCACGTACTCTCACACGAATGATTCAAATCTCGCATACTGGCGAGAGATGTGCTTCAGCGAGCACAGCGCGAGAATCATTGAAATAGATTTCTAGGTCTAGATATGGTAGGTCACAAGTGTCTACGTGACACAGTCGGATCAGGACGTTGATTATAGTGTAGATACTTACAGGGAATGCTGTGTTGACGGCACAATTTACGAAAAATAATCGTTAGCAGCACGATTTCTTTTTTGTTGCAAACAATAAAGATATACTGTAAAAACGTCAATTTTCGTGGGGATCTATTTTCGTCAGTTTCGTTGGCACTTTAATCCGCGAATTCAGTTCACAAACTATTAAAATTAATATAAGCATATTTATGGATCTAAAATTATCCACGAAATCATGTGTCCATGAAATAGGATTTTTCGAACCATGAACATTCTAACTACTGCAAATCTATGGACAACATTATTACACAACTGATGGCGTTAGTTCAAAGAACCTTTATCATAACCTGATAATAGAATAACAGTGCTTCCTGAAATAGTGTGAAGATTTTGTCCCTGGTGTGATCGGGGAATTTGGTATGGTAACAAATGACGATAAACAAATCTGTTGAGTCCCTCTCTCTATTTCTTTTATTTCTTTTTTTTCGCAACTTTTTATACAAAAGAGTTCCAATATAAGTAATACTAAATGCTGAATCGTACATAATCCAGTGAACGATGGAGCGATAAGCAATTATTTCCCATCTCTTCACCCATTACATATACACAACACTGGTCTTGAAATGATAAGGGAATACTTTAGTCATCAGATCGGCTATTCATGTGTCATTCCCGACTATTTTATACCACAGGATATCTGGAAAATGACTTAAATTGTACTCTGTAGACTGGAACACCTGCCTCAGTACTACTTTTCTCCACTAGGGTGCGCTCGTTGTACTTTCGAAGCGAAGACATAAAAACGGGCAGGCAATCCAGTTTACATGTACTTTGATCATGAACTTAGAAAACGTCACGGTATGAAAACTTCAGAGGTACAACTGTGTCCACTCACGGTATGTAATGTCACGCCTAAATACTCACTGCATCTGATTGGTCAGTTAAGTGAGCCAAATTACATGACGACAAATGATTTTTAGCGTAATAGTACTAAACAGGACAAATACCAGTTACCTAACAATGCATTCGGTAATTGTTACATTCCTTGGATGAAAAAAATCACGTTGCACAAATTATGTGCAGTATAGTTCTAAGTGACTTTATTTATTAAGCACTTTAAAAGTCGCGAAGTAACACAGTAACATACAAATGTACATCTTGATATTTGATTTGTGTACATATTGCCTTAAGATCCGAGATTCTGTGTATCATATTAGCATATAACATAATAGACAGGGGCTGAAACCTGCATTCCACAAGCTGTGAACAGTATTCATTAGCTTGATAAAATACAGTATCTTATATCCTATGTTGTACAACTTAATCTCTTGGCAAGAAAGTCAAGATTGTGCAAATTCATTAAACTGAGGTTCTATGACCAGGAGTTCCGGAAGAGTAACCATCTTCTGATTCATTGATGACACCCACCATGTAAATCGTGATAATGGGAACAGACCCTTAAATATCGAATCAGCTGCGACATGTAAATACCACAAATGGGGATACAGGGTTGCTGCTATCTAGAAATTGAAAATTCACAATAAGGGATATATCATACAGCTTGATGGAAAGCTGTCCATGTTGGATTCGTTGTAGAAAAAGACCGAGATAAGCAACTGAAGAGCCTGCCCTGTCCTTGATTTTCAGTTATGATGAGATCATACATTGAACGTGGTTATTAAATTTCTTGATATTTAAAGACAAGACGCCATCAATATGTCAGAAAATAAAATGAAATGACTTTGCAAGGTCTTTGTGACCTGTTTTGGTAAGCTCTAAAATACATTTAGCCTCGTATAAAAAAACCCAGATCAGCCAGCAGAGAGTGACAATTAGTTCTAAAATGTATGCCAATGTTCTGTTTGATGATCCTACCATCAAACTCGACGAAGATGTTGTCAACCACAAACTCAATAAATTTGATGATTTCGTCCTTCGTATGTTTCATCAATCCTTATACAGTATCTTCCGTTCATATTTCTTGGTAAAAAGTTCTCATAACAAGAGAACGAAGGCGTTCCGTCAGTTTAGTGTTGGGCATGGTGGTGTACACAGTGGAAAAAATCAAATGTTCTACAGAAGAAATGTTCTTAAAGAAGAAATGTTCTACAGAAGAAATGTTCTTATAGAAGTAATGTTCTTACAGAAGAAATGTTCTACAGAAGAAATGTTCTTATAGAAGTAATGTTCTTACAGAAGAAATGTTCTACAGAAGAAATGATCTTACAGAAATAATGTTCTACAGAAGAAATGTTCTTACAGAAGAAATGTTCTACAGAAGAAATGTTCTACAGAAGTAATGTTCTACAGAAGAAATGTTCTTATAGAAGTAATGTTCTTACAGAAGAAATGTTCTACAGAAGAAATGTTCTACAGAAGAAATGTTCTTACAGAAGAAATGTTCTACAGAAGTAATGTTCTACAGAAGAAATGTTCTACAGAAGAAATGTTCTACAGAAGAAATGTTCTAAGAAATGTTCTACAGAAGAAATGTTCTTCAAGAAGAAATATTCTAACAGACGTAATGTTCTACAGAAGAAATGTTCTTACAGAAGAAATGTTCTACAGAAGAAATGTTCTACAGAAGAAGTGTTCTACAGAAGAAGTGTTCTACAGAAGAAATGTTCTTACAGAAGAAATGTTCTACAGAAGAAATGTTCTACAGAAGAAATGTTCTACAGAAGACGTGTTCTTACAGAAGAAAGGTTCTTACAGAAGAAATGTTCTACAGAAGAAATGTTCTACAGAAGTAATGTTCTTACAGAAGAAATGTTCTACAGAAGAAATGTTCTACAGAATTAATGTTCTTACAGAAGTAATGTTCTTACAGAAGAAATGTTCTTATAGAAGAAATGTTCTACAGAAGAAATGTTCTTATAGAAGTAATGTTCTTACAGAAGAAATGTTCTACAGAAGAAATGTTCTTACAGATGAAATGTTCTTACAGAAGTAATGTTCTTACAGAAGAAGAAATGTTCTACAGAAGAAATGTTCTACAGAAGAAATGTTCTTACAGAAGAAATGTTCTTAGAAGTAATGTTCTTATAGAAGAAATGTTCTTACAGAAGAAATGTTCTACAGAAGAAATGTTCTTATAGAAGAAATGTTCTTATAGAAGTAATGTTCTTATAGAAGTAATGTTCTTACAGAAGAAATGTTCTACAGAAGAAATGTTCTACAGAAGAAATGTTCTACAGAAGAAATGATCTTAGAAGAAATGTTCTTACAGAAGTAATGTTCTTATAGAAGTAATGTTCTTACAGAAGAAATGTTCTACAGAAGAAATGTTCTTATAGAAGTAATGTTCTTACAGAAGAAATGTTCTACAGAAGAAATGTTCTTACAGAAGAAATGTTCTACAGAAGAAATGTTCTACATGAAGTTACAGAAGAAATGTTCTACAGAAGAAATGTTCTACAGAAGAAATGTTCTTACAGAAGAAATGTTCTTATAGAAGTAATGTTCTTACAGAAGAAATGTTCTACAGAAGAAATGTTCTTACAGAATAAATGTTCTACAGAAGTTATGTTCTACAGAAGAAATGTTCTACAGAAGTAATGTTCTACAGAAGAAATGTTCTACAGAAGAAATGTTCTTACAAGAAATATTCTAACAGAAATGTTCTACAGAAGAAATGTTCTTACAGAAGAAATGTTCTACAGAAGAAATGTTCTTATAGAAGAAATGTTCTTACAGAAGAAATGTTCTTACAGAAGAAATGTTCTACAGAAGAAATGTTCTACAGAAGAAATGTTCTTACAGAAGAAATGTTCTTACAGAAGAAATGTTCTTAATGTTCTACAGAAGAAATGTTCTTACAGAAGAAATGT
The DNA here is from genome assembly GCF_031769215.1 of Ylistrum balloti. Lineage (NCBI taxonomy): Eukaryota > Metazoa > Mollusca > Bivalvia > Pectinida > Pectinidae > Ylistrum > Ylistrum balloti. The sequence goes on along the minus strand of NW_026782069.1, from coordinate 54,010 downwards.
TCTGTTCTACAGAAGAAATGTTCTTACAGAAGAAATGTTCTTACAGAAGAAATGTTCTTATAGAAGAAATGTTCTTACAGAAGAAATGTTCTTACAGAAGAAATGTTCTACAGAAGAAATGTTCTTATAGAAGTAATGTTCTTACAGAAGAAATGTTCTTATAGAAGAAATGTTCTACAGAAGAAATGTTCTTACAGAAGTAATGTTCTTACAGAAGAAATGTTCTTATAGAAGAAATGTTCTTACAGAAGAAATGTTCTTACAGAAGTAATGTTCTTATAGAAGAAATGTTCTTATAGAAGAAATGTTCTTATAGAAGAATGTTCTACAGAAGTGTTCTTACAGAAGAAATGTTCTTACAGAAGAAATGTTCTTATAGAAGAAATGTTCTTACAGAAGAAATGTTCTTACAGAAGAAATGTTCTTATAGAAGAAATGTTCTTACAGAAGAAATGTTCTTACAGAAGAAATGTTCTTACAGAAGAAATGTTCTTACAGAAGAAATGTTCTTATAGAAGAAATGTTCTTATAGAAGAAATGTTCTTACAGAAGAAATGTTCTTACAGAAGAAATGTTCTTATGTTCTTAGAAGAAATAAAGAAATGTTCTTATAGAAGAAATGTTCTTACAGAAGTAATGTTCTTACAGAAATGTTCTTATAGAAGAAATGTTCTTATAGAAGAAATGTTCTTATAGAAGAAATGTTCTTACAGAAGAAATGTTCTTATGAAGAAATGTTCTTATAGAAGAAATGTTCTTATAGAAGAAATGTTCTTACAGAAGAAATGTTCTTACAGAAGAAATGTTCTTATAGAAGAAATGTTCTTACAGAAGAAATGTTCTTACAGAAGAAATGTTCTTATAGAAGAAATGTTCTTATAGAAGAAATGTTCTTACAGAAGAAATGTTCTTACAGAAGAAATGTTCTTACAGAAGAAATGTTCTTGTTCTTACAGAAGAAATGTTCTTACAGAAGAAATGTTCTACAGAAGAAATGTTCTTATAGAAGAAATGTTCTTATAGAAGAAATGTTCTTAATAGAAGAAATGTTCTTACAGAAGAAATGTTCTTATAGAAGAAATGTTCTTACAGAAGAAATGTTCTTATAGAAGAAATGTTCTTACAGAAGAAATGTTCTTATAGAAGAAATGTTCTTACAGAAGAAATGTTCTTATAGAAGTAATGTTCTACAGAAGTAATGTTCTTACAGAAGAAATGTTCTACAGAAGTAATGTTCTTACAGAAGAAATGTTCTTAGAAGAAATGTTCTTACAGAAGAAATGTTCTTACAGAAGAAATGTTCTTACAGAAGAAATGTTCTTACAGAAGAAATGTTCTTACAGAAGAAATGTTCTTACAGAAGAAATGTTCTTACAGAAGAAATGTTCTTACAGAAGAAATGTTCTTACAGAAGAAATGTTCTACAGAAGAAATGTTCTTCAGAAGAAATGTTCTACAGAAGAAATGTTCTTATAGAAGAAATGTTCTTCAGAAGAAATGTTCTACAGAAGAAATGTTCTTCAGAAGAAATGTTCTACAGAAGAAATGTTCTACAGAAGAAATGTTCTTACAGAAGAAATGTTCTACATAATGTTCTTACAGAAGAAATGTTCTTACAGAAGAAATGTTCTACAGAAGAAATGTTCTTACAGAAGTAATGTTCTTACAGAAGAAATGTTCTACAGAAGAAATGTTCTACAGAAGAAATGTTCTTACAGAAGTAATGTTCTTACAGAAGAAATGTCCTACAGAAGAAATGTTCTTACAGAAGTAATGTTCTTACAGAAGAAATGTTCTACAGAAGAAATGTTCTTACAGAAGTAATGTTCTTACAGAAGAAATGTTCTTACAGAAGAAATGTTCTTAAGAAGTAATGTTCTTACAGAAGAAATGTTCTACAGAAGTTCTAAATGTTCTTACAGAAGAAATGTTCTTACAGAAGAAATGTTCTACAGAAGAAATGTTCTACAGAAGTAATGTTCTTACAGAAGAAATGTTCTTATAGAAGAAATGTTCTACAGAAGAAATGTTCTAAGAAGTAATGTTCTACAGAAGAAATGTTCTACAGAAGAAATGTTCTACAGAAGTAATGTTCTTATAGAAGAAATGTTCTACAGAAGAAATGTTCTACAGAAGAAATGTTCTACAGAAGAAATGTTCTTCAGAAGAAATGTTCTACAGAAGTAATGTTCTACAGAAGAAATGTTCTACAGAAGTAATGTTCTACAGAAGAAATGTTCTACAGAAGTAATGTTCTACAGAAGTAATGTTCTACAGAAGAAATGTTCTACAGAAGAAATGTTCTACAGAAGAAATGTTCTACATGTTCTACAGAAGTAATGTTCTACAGAAGTAATGTTCTACAGAAGAAATGTTCTACAGAAGAAATGTTCTACAGAAGAAATGTTCTACAGAAGAAATGTTCTACAGAAGTAATGTTCTACAGAAGTATTGTTCTACAGAAGTAATGTTCTACAGAAGAGGGTGTTGAGGATTGGTCAAAACCTCTTTGGATTTCTCTGATATTCACTATTTAATCAATGTTTGAGTAAACTGTATCTCGATGAGACTGTTCCCAGTCTAACTAAACTTTAAACACATGAGGTCTTAGTGAGAAACATGAATCGTCTCGATATCTTACCCAGAATATGGACAGAATCCCTAAAAGTTACTGTCTACTTCCGCATTTTTGGTCCAGATTAAGAACGATTTATTCAATATATAAGTTCCCTGCTGTGTTAACTCCAGATAGCTGGATCAACAAGTTGAAGTAAACGTTGTGGAGATTCCCCTATTTAATAAGACGATCCACTCATCCGCGAGCTCTATTTCACGAGATTTTGAAGGTGTAAGTAATTTTCATTTTATCTACGAATTTCATGTTGCTACAGACTGTTTCAATATCGTAATTACGGTTGTGTCATACAATATTCAACATATAAGGGCATTTTTGATCTGATGTATTACCTGAATAACGAAACGTCAAAGGAAATTCAAAATATTGACAGAATGTTCTTGTCCTCTCCGTTGACACGCGATTTCATCTTATCAAGAATTACTATATTTCAAAATATTGCTTAGGTCCCCTCCGTTGACACGATTTTTGAAATGTTGACTGGCTGTCGATGTCCCCTCTGTTACCACATAAGTCCATCTTTTCAGAAATTATCATAATTCAACATTTTGACAGACTGTTCAAGTCCCTTCCGTTGACACGCGATTTCATCTTATCAAGGATTACCTTATTTCAAAATGTTGACTGACTGTCTATGTCCCCTCCGTTGAAATGTGTTTTTATCTTATCAAGAATAATCATATAAATATTGGCATGAAGCGATCAGCACAACTTCTACAATAATCAATATCCCTCCAGAACTTAGTAACTTAAATTGCATTAAATATCTTTAAACCATGCACATAACACACGTATGAGTTTTCGGGAAAATCATCGCTTCGTTTTCGGATTTCCGATGAAGCCCGTCTTAACAAAAAAAGCAAATCAATTTTTCAGTTTGAGAACTTTATCATACTTAGAGTTTGATGTCTATCAAAGTTTACGCTAAAATTGTGTGTAATGGCTCAGTGAAACACGTCTAAAAATATAGATTTATAACTTCTCGGTTGTTGATGTGTTGCCGTCTTGAAATGTTCCAGAGAACGTGCACGACTGTGGTAACGCAACTTTTATGCCGCTACAATATTTACCGCAATATAACTATGTACTATCAGACAATTAACAATGAATCGCCTTATATTTAAAATCCACATTATTCTACGTGTGACCAAGTTACTTAGGAGGTGTTTTACCCATCGAAATAACGATATTTTTGTTTAGGAAGGTCTTAAAAATTAAATAAAAAAATCGAATTTAATAAGTGAAAGAAACCTTGTGTAAATCAAACTGGTTATTGAAGTTGTTAACAATCAAGGAGTTCTTGTACTACTCAAAATCCGATAAAATTTCACGATTTTCAATGAAAATGGATCAAAGTGTAGAGTTGTTGTATCAAAACCGTCAATACTAATTATAATGTATTGGTTTGTCTTAAATTAAAAACTTTATACTAACAATTAAAATTAAAAAAAAAAAAAAAAATGACGATGTGATAATATCATATTGTGATATCAATATCTAAACTATGTAATGATTCTGATGACACTTTTCAGTGATATTGAAAATTACTTTTATGAGTTGTTGTAACCGCAATGTTAGATGTATAAAATGTAAGGAGGCCCACAAAAGGTTAATTAACCTGATGAGTGCCGATATGTACCGACATGAACTCCGGACATACGGTCGGCAGTCTTCTCATCGGGAGGAAGCATCCCTCATTGATGCTTTGTAACAAAATTCCTCCACATCTGCAAACAATTCACATGTTTTTTCTGTTTTGTAGCTTCAAAATCAACATTCAGATCATTAAACTAGAAATAAAACCTTAATTTCTTCTCCTCGACCGACGTACAAGTTTTCTTTTTTACGGTTTTGTAGATTCAAAATAGCATTGATGTTATCAACTTCAGAAATAAAATCTAGCTTCAATCTATTCGACCAAATACGTGATTAGATATTGTCAAACAAGTTCGAGGTAAAATTTTACTGAAGGTCAGATTTTGGAGTATTCGCACGAGTGCCGTCAACATGAATCATTTTATTGATTAAATAGCGTATAGTCAAACATTGGCTGATTTACCCGTGTCAGATCTGATATCAACGACCTAAAATGCATATGATGAGATACATCTTATTTAAAAATATTAAAATATGATAACTAGAATTTACTCCAATTGAACAGAAGGTGTAAATTATCAGAGTTAGGACACTCAGTCTGTTATAACTGTTTTCTTGAGCCACCTGCCCGTGAATAGGAATAAGCTGGGTTAAATACAATGTACTGTCGTGACGCTGGTGACGGGATATATGGTTTCACACTAGTTTCCATTAAAGTGAGTTTATGATGAAATAACATTAATGGTTAAATTCAGTTTAATTTGTATGGAAAAGTTGTAATCAATGTTTCTGGATCGTTCTCTCTCTCTCTCTCTCTCTCTCTCTCTCTCTCTCTCTCTCTCTCTCTCTCTCTCTCTCTCTCTCTCTCTCTCTCTCTCTCTCTCTCTCTCTCTCTCTCTCTCTCCTCTCCCTCTCTCTCTCTCTCTCTCTCTCTCTCTCTCTCTCTCTCTCTCTCTCTCTCTCCCTCTCTTCTGTCTGTCTGGCTGAAGATTTGTATAAACAGAGAGCTCAGAAATGTTTATTGTAAATATAAACCAGGAATGTTATAAGACTAAAGGACTATTAACTGTTAGCTTCTACAACCAGTGATCGACCTGGTGGTACCGCTGTTAACTTCTACAACCAGTGATCGACCTGGTGGTACCGCTGTTAACTTCTACAACCAGTGATCGACCTGGTGGTATCGTTGTTAACTTCTACAACCAATGATCGACCACGTGGAAACACTGTTAACTTCTACAACCAGTGATCGATCACGTGGTACCGCTGTTAGTTTCTACAACCGGTGATCGACCTGATGGTACCGCTTTAACTTCTACAACCAATTATCGACCTGGTGGTACCACTGTTAATTTTTTCTACAACCAGTGATCTACCTGGTGGTAACGCTGTTGACATTACATAAATAATAAGGTTTAGTAATATCTAGCTGATGTATATGATATATGGAAACCAGTACGCCCAATCTACTTTATACATCAACATATAATTTATCATGGTATCCAAGCTTAACTAATTGCATGTTTTTGTTTTGTTTTGTTTTGTTTTGGTTTTTTTTTTTTTTTTTTTTGGGGGGGGGGGGGGGGGGGGGGGGGGAGGCGGGTGTTTATGTTTTTGTTGCTGTTTTTTGTTTGTTTATAAATTATCATTAATCTTCCGGATAATTTTTTATTGTTATGCCAACATTTTGACTTTTTTATCAGTATTGATGGTATGTGTACTGAAATAAAATTGGCAAAGATGAGTCCACGTGAACACGCTGCCTGGAGTAGGTGATAGCTCTGATGAAGTGAGAGGGTAACATTGGAGCGTGAGATTTGTATCTATTACATTCTAGATGATATTATTACTTAAGAACATTTTATGCTGCCACAGAAAGGAAGGAATCAGACGTAAAACACTACACGATAAATGAGTTGTACTTATCAATTTTAGACATGTCAGCGCCTTATGTTACAGTTAAGTTGTTACTTCTCGCTTCCACAGAAACTCGTAAATAGCAAGGATTTGACCCCCTTCACCTGCCGCGTGTATCACCATGACAACAGAGTAGCGCTCAATTTCATCGGGTGTGAACCGTTTATGTACCTCATTATGTCACCATGGCAACAAATAACATGAAACATGAGGAGATAACTCCTACATACAATGTTAAATAAATAAATAAATAAAACTTGCTCTCCTGTCAGTGATACTTCCGGTTGTTTCAGTCCCCGATGGCAGCGACATGCAATAATGCTTAAGTGACTTTTATAAGAAATTTCTCTACCAGTACAATTATTTTGGTTCAGACACGTACCCAATGACTGTGATGTGAATAACGAATTGCGTGTCTCTGCCCTCTGGCCTCGAGTACCACATGCAAACTTTAAACACATTCTAAACAACAGTTCAGTTCAGGTGTATAACAATACCCGTACACAAATAATGCTGAGTTTCTTTAATTTTGTTCCCCACCTTCCTTCCCAACCTCCCAATCCCAATCTTCTTTCTCTCCATTCCTTTGCTCTTTCCTTCTTTTTAAAATGGCAGTTTTTGCTATTTCATAAAATTATATGTAATTACTGTCAAACAATTCAAGGGGACATAACAATGATAAACGTTGTATGATTTCGCGGGAATGAAAACAACGAATTGTAGTATAATGAAAAGAGATATGATAACATATTTTATTGTATGGCTTACCTGGGGCAAGGGAGGTAAATCTAGAACTACCAAACATGGTATTCCCATAACTATGAATAAAAACAACCAGAAAATACCAACATTTGAACATAATTATAATCCATACTCAAATGTAACAAAACAAATGCAAAATATGAACAAAGGAAATATTTACATGGTGACTCCTGAAAAAAGTTCTATCAAAATATGACCAGGTGGTTCGGAAGATAAGCGTCTTCTGCTTCGTCGACATTACCCTCCATGGAAACCTTGTTCAATCCAGGTAAGTAATGTCACGTTCTCAAACGAGAACAAGGTATATAACAACGGAAACAACAAGCAAACTATCGAGAATCAAACACGTTCAAGACGACCTTAAACTTCCACATTATTTCATCAAATTGCATTTTTGAAACCCTGACGACTTCTTGCAAGGAAACCGTAATAATGGAGATGGCCTTTTGATGTCGACACATAAAACCCATAAACTGGAGGTGCCGGGTTGTTGTTATCCAGAAATGGAAAATTCCCAATAGTGTAATCGAAATCATCACGTTGTTCATACAGTTTGGTGGAAAGCTGTCCATGTTGATTTCGTTGTAGGAAAATTTATAAGAGTCTGTCCTGTTTTTGATTTCCGGTTATAGTGGGTAGACGGACGTGGTTATTGTTATTTAAAGGTAGTGTTTAATTTTCTTACAATAGAAATGCTTTTTAAAACGTGACATTGAAGATTAGTCAAAAAGACTCTTGAGAGTTCTTTAAAATCCACAAACTATTAATTCCACTTCTGAAGTAAACAGTATCACAATACGACTGTAAACCAGTTTTGATAGCTTAGAGAACTTCGGCTATCTGTCGACGCTGGTGCTTGTGTTTTATTTGCTTTACGTAACACGAAATTAGGCCTGCAAACATTTTTAATATACACTATGTATATCAGTAGTATGTATGACCTCAGTAGGATGACGTAGACATCCCGAGGTTAATTTCTTAAGCCAAACATAATCAGATAGATTTCCCAATAAAGTACAATGCGTTCCTTGTGAAACATTATTCAACAAAAATGTGATGAAAATTGGAGACGACAGGAATGCAGGTTACAGTACGTGAAAGTACACAGATTTCAACGTTGAGAACCTAGTTCCATTTATGGTCAATGTTTGACTCCCACGTGTACTCCATTACAATATTCCATTCTCTCGTGTTCGTGTTACTCGGGTAACGGTCCAGCTGTGTAAGGAGAGATAACCGAATTTACGTTAAAATCAAGAACACATGCAAACTTATACATTTGTTCAAAAACACTTATCACGTTTCGCCCAAATTAAAGACACAGTTTAGCTGATAAAAATTATTTCTTGGTCTGGATAACGTTCTGGGCGAGATTGCAAACATCATTCATTTTTTTCATTACTCTACAAACAACCTGTCAGTGATACAGGGGAAAATTGGCACACAAGCAAAACGGAGTTAGCGCGTGCGCACGTGTGCGTTAGGGTAGATAACCGAAACGCCTACAATACAGGGGAGATAACCGACACGTGATATAGGGGAGATAATCAATACTTCATCAGCAAAGAGGAGAACCGACACATCAGTGACACAGGGGAGATAATCAACACGTCACTAATGCCGGGAAAACAACTGACACATTGGTGACACAGGGGAGAAAACCAGCACGTCAGTAATGCAGAGGAAAAAGCGACACATCAGTGACACAGGGGAGATAACCAACACGTCAGTAATGCAGAGGAAAAAAGCGACACATCAGTGACACAGGGGAGATAACCAACACGTCAGTAATGCAGAGGAAAAAAGCGACACACCAGTGACACAGGGGAGATAACCAACACGTCAGTAATGCAAGGGGATAAACCGACACATCAGTGACACAGGGGAGATAACCAAAACGTCAGTAATGCAGCCGACATGTCTCTCATACAGGAAAGACAGCCAATACACAGGTATGTTAAAAAAGCAGGGGAGGTAATTATCATCTAATAAATTATACACGGGATAAAACAATAGACATGTACAATAGAAAAAATATCAGTATTACAAGGGAGATGACCGACACGTAAGTAATATAGGGAGATAAGATCATATCAGTATTACAGGGGAGATAACCGACACGTAAGTATTATAGGGGAGATAACATATCAGTATTACAGAGCAGATAACTGACACGTAAGTAATATAGGGAGATAAGACCATATCATTTATACAGGGGAGATGTCCGACACGTAAGTAATATAGGGAGATAACAACTTATCAGTATTACAGGGGAGATAACCGAAACGTAAGTATTATAGGGATATAACAACATATCAGTATTACAGGGGAGATAACCAACACGTAAGTATTATAGGGATATAACAACATATCAGTATTACGGGAGAGATAACCGACACGTAAGTATTATAAGGGAGATAGGACCATATCAGTTATACAGGGGAGATAACGGACATGATAGTGATATAGGGGAGATAACCGACACATTACTAATACAAGGAACATAACCAACGCGTCAGACATAGACAATAATCTACATGACATTATTAAAGGGGAGACAAACGACTCGTTCATAGTGATGAAATCATGCAATTGTCAAACACCTTGTCTGGACCATTTTGTCTAGATGGTACATATTTTTGTGACCTTGTCTGGACCATTTTGTCTAGATGGTACGTATCTTTGTTTACTATGCCTGGACCATTTTGTCTAGATGGTACGTGTCTTTATTGGCCATGTCTGGACCATTTTGTCTAGATGGTACGTTTCTTTATTGGCCATGTCTGGACCATTTTGTCTAGATGGTACGTGTCTTTATTGGCCATGTCTGGACCATTTTGTCTAGATGGTACGTGTCTTTATTGGCCATGTCTGGACCATTTTGTCTAGATGGTACGTATCTTTATTGACCATGTCTGGACCATTTTGTCTAGATGGTACGTATCTTTATTGACCATGTCTGGACCATTTTGTCTAGATGGTATGTATCTTTGTTGACCTTGTCTGGACCATTTTGTCTAGATGGTACGTATTTTTGTTGACCATGTCTGGACCATTTTGTCTTTATGTATTTTTGTGACCATGTCTGGACCATTTTGTCTAGATGGTATGTATCTTTGTTGACCTTGTCTGCACCATTTTGTCTAGATGGTACGTATTTTTGTTGACCATGTCTGGACCATTTTGTCTAGATGGTACGTATTTTTGTGACCATGTCTGGACCATTTTGTCTAGATGGTACATATTTTTGTGACCTTGTCTGGACCATTTTGTCTAGATGGTACGTATCTTTGTGACCATGTCTGGACCATTTTGTCTAGATGGTACGTATCTTTGTTGACCATGTCTGGACCATTTTGTCTAGATAGTACATATTTTTGTGACCTTGTCTGGACCTTTTTTCTAGATGGTACATATTTTTGTGACCCTGTCTGGACCATTTTGTGTCTATGGTACATATTTTTGTGACCTTGTCTGGACCATTTTGTCCAGATGTCATCTTTTATGAAGGTGTATGAGGAGGGTTCAGACAGTGAAGATTAACTCACCAATCGTGGTGTTCATTGATGGTTACGAACTCTGGGAGATATATACGTCTGTCTTTGTTTACTTTGGGTGTTTACATAATGTCGATATTTCGTGTGATATATTAATGTAGATGTTTGTCTATATAGTCCACCAGACACTACTTGAGATGCCATGAAAACTCGATATCTTTATATTTTACATGTTTGGAGGGACACATTTAGGGAATTACACTGATTCTAAACTCTCATAAACAGTTTTCAGGCGTATACGCTTTGTATCTAATCTGATTGAATTAGTAACCAAGGCGACAGCTACCAGCATACGTTATCTCTCCATCAGAAATTTTCATTTCGGAATTGCTTTTGCTTTTAAAATTTCTTGTTCAAATCATGTGACGATGACGTCACACTCTTCAATCGCCACAAGATACAAATGTGACACAGGCTGTGTTGTTGACATTACCACACAGTATTTCCTCAAAAAGAGTTTGAGTGAGCATTTTCTCAGAACTACCAGTAATACTAAACGTCAGGAATATAGATTTTGTTGTGTATTTATTATCAAATTCGGCTCGACAGTCCAATTAGGACGTAACAATGTTAAGGAATGCCATACCTCGTGTACGAACCATAGAACTACTTTATATCTAAACCTTTTGAGGATACGTCACACAATACCACAATTAGGACGTGACAATGTTAAGGAATATCATACCTCGTGTAAGAACCATAGAACTACTTTATATCTAAACATTTGGAGGATACGTCACACAATACCACAATTAGGACGTGACAATGTTAAGGATTGTCTTACCTCGTGTATGAACCAAAGAACTACTTTATATCTAAACCTTTTGAGGATACGTCACACAATACCACAATTAGGACGTGACAATGTTAAGGAATGTCATACCTCGTGTAAGAACCATAGAACTACTTTATATCTAAACCTTTTGAGGATACGTCACACAATACCACAATTAGGACGTGACAATGTTAAGGATTGTCTTACCTCGTGTATGAACCAAAGAACTGCTTTATATCTAAACGTTTGGAGGATACGTCACACAATACCACAATTAGGACGTGACAATGTTAAGGAATGTCATACCTCGTGTAAGAACCATAGAACTACTTTATATCTAAACCTTTGGAGGATACGTCACACAATACCACAATTAGGACGTGACAATGTTAAGGATTGTCTTACCTCGTGTATGAACCAAAGAACTGCTTTATATCTAAACATTTGGAGGATACGTCACACAATTAGGACGTGACAATGTTAAGGAATGTCATACCTCGTGTAAGAACCATAGAACTGCTTTATATCTAAACGTTTGGAGGATACGTCACACAATACCACAAAAACACGATAAAACATTCTCTTTCTTACAGTCATGTAGGATTTCACTTCTCGATCGAAATTTCTTCAAGTTTAACAAATGTATTTCAGATAAGTAAAGGACGGTTTGATATAACAAAGACTTACATGATATATTAGTCATGCTGTACACTCTGTATATCTTCAGCAGCTCGGATCCTATAATGAAATTTCAATTTTCAGACGAATTACGTATGCTTCATGTCGATTTCCTTTTATGGACGTTCTAATTTTTTTTTTTATATAAACTACGCATTTGATACGAACCCATCAAACTGTGTATCAGATTTCCACCGCGCCAGTTACCTGTCGTCAGACTGCAGTCAACTTGCCCCCTGGGCTACACATTATGTCTTGTTTGGATTTTTTAGTATAAAGAAACAACCGGCGTCTCTGATCACACTAGACAGGCGATCATTTGTATGTATCTTGTTGTGTAAATGGTCATAAAACCAGTATGTTCACTAATACATGGACTATCGCTAGACAACACAATCAAATCGTAATGTCGAGTTACAACGTTACATCTGCATCACAACATGTTCTCGGATATTGGCATCAAATGTTTCGTCGCATTATAACTTATCATATATGACTGAACATCTAACTAATCTGTCTAGATAGAAATCTCCCCTTCCCTGTCCAATCCTTCCAATCTATCCCCAACCCCCTCTCTTTCCTCCTCTTCCATTCAACCCTTTCATTTCATCCATTCGTGGTATCCTTTCCATTTCCCCTTTGTTCGTTCCAGAAACTTTGAGCCATTTGCCTTTTTCCTGAAACGGATAGTGCAAGACTTCAAATCACCTTTGCCGATAAATCTTTATCTTCTGTATAAAAATGCCAAGTTTGTAAGTCAGTCCAACATGGAATTCCGACAACAGTTCCTTGTTACAGAAGTCTCTGATTTATGTTCTCTGACATGAACCCCGAAACAAAACAGCTACGGCTGAAAGTGTTGTGTTGTCGCGCGCAGAGTGGTAAGAAGAAAGATTATGCCCAGCAGTGTTAGAACGCCAGGGTTGGCGAGATCTGACATCAGATAGGTCCTTTCCATTCGTTTCAAATGTTTGGCGTTCGACTTTTGCTAAGAAAACCTTTTAGTTGTTATATTTATCACACAGCTTTTTCACAGTCTATGGGATATAATAACATATCTGTCACATTAACGGTTTTGTAAACTCATCAATTACCAGACAGTATAGACTGTGTCGCAAAGATCAACTTTGCAAAAACATTACAAGCCATTTTCTACCAGAGTTGTCGTTCCTTACACTCACTATGACAAAAAGGATCGTCAAACAACACAAATTCAGCGGCACAAAAAACTTTTTGTACAAAAAGAAAGTGTGGGCGGACAAGACATAAACCACAGATTTGTAAAAATAACGTTTCTACTAAACAAATTAATGTGCTGACAAAATGTGTGGTCGAAAACAACAAATAGTAATCCAATAAAAGAGGCATACCGAGTGAAAGATAGTGTGGACGGACAAGACAGACTCCGCGGTAAGGAAGTGACGAAAGTGTGGTCGGACAAGACAGACTCCGCGGTAAGGAAGTGACGAAAGTGTGGTCGAACAAGACAGACTCCACGGTAAGGAAGTGACGAAAGTGTGGTCGTACAAGACAGACTCCGCGGTAAGGAAGTGACGAAAGTGTGGTCGGACAAGACAGACTCCGCGGTAAGGAAGTGACGAAAGTGTGGTCGGACAAGACAGTTTTTGCCGTGCATAATATGGTGATACTATAAAACGGGCATACTGCATCACTGGAAAGTGTGGTCGGACAAGACAAGACATGCCACGCAAAACAGAAAAGACAGAAAGTGTAATTGGACAAGACATGTCCCGTTATACAGAATAGACAGAGAGTGTGATTGGACAAGACAGGTCCCACTATACAGAATAGACAGAGAATGTGATTGGACAAGACATGTCCCGCTATACAGAATAGACAGAGAATGTGATTGGACAGGACATGTCCAGAGATACAGAATAGACAGAGAGTGTGATTGGACAAGACAGGTCCCACTATACAGAATAGACAGAGAATGTGATTGGACAAGACATGTCCCGCTATACGGAATAGACAGAGAATGTGATTGGACAGGACATGTCCAGAGATACAGAATAGACAGAGAGTGTGATTGGACAAGACATGTCCCGCGATACAGAATAGACAGCGAGTGTGATTGGACAAGACATGTCCCGCTATACTGAATAGAAAGAGAGTGTGATTGGACAAGACATGTCCCGCTATACTGAATAGAAAGAGAGTGTGATTGGACAAGAGAGGTCCCGCTATACAGAATAGGCAGAGATTGTGATTGGACAAGACATGTCCCACTATACAGATTAGACAGAGAGTGTGATTGGACAAGACATGTCCCGCTATACAGAATAGACAGAGAATGTGATTGGACAAGACATGCCCAGAGATACAGAATAGACAGAGAGTGTGATTGGACAAGACAGGTTCCGCGATACAGAATAGGCAGAGATTGTGATTGGACAAGACATGTCTCTCTATACAGAATAGATAGAGAGTGTGATTGGATAAGACAGGTCCCGCGATACAGAATAGACAGAGAGTGTGATTGGACAAGACATGTCCCGCTATACAGAATAGACAGAGAGTGTGATTGAACAAGACAGGTCCCGCGATACAGAATAGACAGAGAGTGTGATTGGACAAAACAGGTCCCGCGATACAGAATAGACAGAGAGTGTGATTGGCCAAGACATGTCCCGATATACAGAATAGACAGAGAGTGTGATTGGACAAAATAGGTTCCGTGGTAAAGAAACAGTGGCCCTATAAAACAAGTATATTGTACTGAAAGTGTGTCGGACAAGGTGACAACACATGGGTTATAAGATTCTTCGCTACATGTACTTAATGAGGTTGTAGGCATCGCTCACTGTCCAATGACAATCACTAACTACAGCCTTAATTGAAGTTTTATGAGAAAACATAATCCATCTTTTCGGAAATTAGTCAAAAAATACCAAATCACGTTAGGATTTAATCCAATCATGTGGTGAATCAACTTTAGCGCACTTTTATCCAGTAAACGCCTACTACACCACTGCACCGAGGCCTTCCTGCTGTCTCTCGTTTGGATGTTGAAGATATGGATTTTACATCTTTGCAGTTGCTGTGGCTCTGGGTTTTTTTTTTGTTTTGTTTTTTGTAAAAATGTGTGTAATTTCATCTTAAAATTCTTTCACTGTTATAGAGGAAGGAACCAAAATCTTTAAAGAATTGCAAATTATACAATCTAATTCTTGTAGCATATTAACTTCGTTTAAACTTTAATTCCATTAAAAGTGAAACTTTTTGAAAATTGCTCTCCAAGATTTAAATATAGCAGCAGTATACCTGACTTCAGCCGTACCTGTACCGACTAACTTATCCACGGTCCGGAATTCCTCTCTACATCTGGGAAATAATCCGACGAAAAATTTGCACGATAGACTTTCTATTTGTACGAAAACAAAAACAGTGTTTAAGTGCACGTGAACTTAAATTAAACCAATGCTGTGTTTTTGAGAGACCTTCTTGTGATGGAAACAGAACGCGTTTCTAATTTTGTCACTAAAATCCCTCGGGTTTCTCTCAGTGTGGGGTTTTCCGATGTAGAAAGCCTCCTCTGTTATTACATATAACGGTTACACTGGCTAACGTGAAAAATAACATTCTTCATCAACACACATTTAAATAACTTGTAAAGTAAAGCAGTGTCTTTATTTACACCATATTTTCCCTTGTTTTGTATCATGTCGGATGGCGTAGTGGTAACACACTTAAATTTCACCGAACCGTCCGGGGTTCGAATCTTCGAACGAACTTTTAAAGGTATAAGGTAACATGCCCGGTCACTTGGGTTTTTCCTGGGTACCCTGGTGTCTTCCCACAGAAAGACTCCTCGCGCGCTTACACTCAGGCCAACAACAGTGGTTAAATTAAGTTGAAATACATTGTTTCGCAGTTGTTGTAAAATAAATCTCTATTTTTTCCATTTATTACGAGCGCTTATATCTTGGATGGCTTGTAGAAGTGATTGAAAAGGAAACCAACAAAACGAATTTGCGATCAGCCATTAAGAGCAGGGTCGATATGTATTTTTTTTTTTCCTTAAACGTTCGTGTGAAAACAAAACACGCTTAAAATCATCAATAATTCAAAGAAGTTCAACAAACATGCACAGTAATGATTCGAAACACATGTTGCCAGAACGTTTGTTAAGTTACTGCAGGATTTAACGGGGTAACCGACCGGAATCACACCATTCTTGGCAGTCATTGACAGTGCAGGATCGCCAGACTGAAAAAAAGGGAAGTAACTCTAGGAGATCAGCGTTACCACTTCGCCACCGTTTTTGGAATGACTAAGAATTCATCAATCCTAATACACCGAAATAATGACTCATTATGTGTTATTTTGTTCCTTTCCAAATTAATCCAAAAAATATCATACAAGCAGTATTATCCGGTAATGGTGTTGATATATCGTCAATATATCGGCAACAGATTTATCGTGATAAACAATGAGTGCTTAGACAGGCACTTTAGGTATTAGGGAGCGGATTTCAAACGTTCGAAACTCACTCGCGAAATCATCATTACTATCATTACTCTACTATTGGGTTTATATAAAACTCTCTCTCTGTATCATCGTAACTCTTGGGACAAGAGTTAAATAAAAAATCTGGGGACACTCACTTCCAGCAGCAGTACCATAGATACGGAAGTGGCAAGTATACATCATGTGTTAACCCATCTTAATCTCTCCTGAATATTGGATAAATCTGGGTCAATTTTTAATTTGATAGACAATCTTTGTTGGCACGTAATTATCTCTGCAGATATCTCTACGAGGGAAGAGAGAAGACAAATACATGATTTAGCAGGTACTATTGAGATAGTAAAAAGATTGAGTAAATGATTGTGGGGACATTTAATAAAATTATCTTTCTAGGCATTTCGTGCAATTTCAATGCAACTGAAGTAACCGTTATTTATGAGCACGGAAAATGTGACCCACAATAGTAACTGTGTCCCCACCACGTGGGTAATAATGGAAAATATATCCCGATAACTACAGATTTTCAAGATCTCTCCCCCCCCTCCTCTCTCTCTCCCCTCCTCTCTCTCTCTCTCTGTCTCTTTCTTCCTCCTCTCTACCTATCTGTCTCTCTCTCTCTCTATCTCTCTCTCTCTTTGTGTCTCTCTCTATCTGTCTCCCTGTGTCTCTCTCTGTCTCTCTCTGTCTCTGTCTCTCTGTTTCTCTCTCTCTCATTTAATATAAATATGCTAATACATTTGTCTTCTAAGCAACAGATGTTTCTATTCAGTTTCTAATATCAATATACATATGCATTGTACATCCATGGTATACTATAAAGTTTGAAACCTGCTGAATTTGAATATTAATGCTGTCGTATATCGATGATACATAGCTACATGTGTATATTTGAGAAAAGATATCTTCAACATAAACATCAATTGAAAACTGTATTTATGCGATCTGTTAATCAAGTCACGGCGACAGTTCAAACCGTCAAATTGCTACGACACAGTTTTGGCTTCAACAACAATGTCTAAAATATTTTTCATTTTTTTAATGTTGCTTTCGATCATATATTTTTAGGTGCTTGCATTTTATACTTTGTAAATATTGATGCTTGGTGTCTGAAAGCTGACCATACTGACACAATATAATGACACTGTCTGGCCCCCTCCCTGCGTCCAATCCACGTGATAACTAATCAGAAGTGGTACCACTCAACAGACACTTATCTATACTAACACTACTTAATATGATATTTGGTATTCCTCCGCCCATATAAAAAAAGTTTCATTTTTTCTGAAATCTAACTATGTCTAATATGTGAAGACTCCTTCATTAATCCCCTCACGTACAAAATACCGGTACAGAAATTCCTAGTGAGGAAACATTTATCTACACGTGATTCCTGAATTAAGCATCGCCAGACTGAAAAAAAGGGAAGTAACTCTAGGAGATCAGCGTTACCACTTCGCCACCGTTTTTGGAATGACTAAGAGTTCATCAATCCTAATACACCGAAATAATGACTCATTATGTGTTATTTTGTTCCTTTCCAAATTAATCCAAAAAATATCATACAAGCAGTATTATCTGGTAATGGTGTTGATATATCGTCAATATATCGGCAACAGATTTATCGTGATAAACAATGAGTGCTTAGACAGGCACTTTAGGTATTAGGGAGCGGATTTCTAACGTTCGAAACTCACTCGCGAAATCATCATTTCTATCATTACTCTACTATTGGGTTTATATAAAACTCTCTCTCTGTATCATCGTAACTCTTGGGACAAGAGTTAAATAAAAAAATCTGGGGACACTCACTTCCAGTAGCAGTACCATAGATACGGAAGGGCAAGTATACATCATGTGTTAACCCACCTTAATCTCTCCTGAATATTGGATAAATCTGGGTCAATTTTTAATTTGATAGACAATCTTTGTTGGTACGTAATTATCTCTGCAGGTGCGAGAACATCAACGCAATGTGTCATGGAAATGAGATATAATATACTTATATAGTTACGAGGGAAGAGAGAAGACAAATACATGATTTAGCAGGTACTATTGAGATAGTAAAAAGATTGAGTAAATGATTGTGGGGACATTTAATAAAATTATCTTTCTAGGCATTTCGTGCAATTTCAATGCAACTGAAGTAACCGTTATTTATGAGCACGGAAAATGTGACCCACAATAGTAACTGTGTCCCCACCACGTGGGTAATAATGGAAAATATATCCCGATAACTACAGATTTTCAAGATCTTTCCCCACCCCCTCCTCTCTCTCTCCCCTCCTCTCTCTCTCTCTCTCTGTCTCTCTTTCTTCCTCCTCTCTACCTATCTGTCTCTCTCTATCTATCTGTCTCTCTCTCTCTCTTTGTGTCTCTCTCTGTCTCTCTGTGTCTCTCTCTGTCTGTCTCCCTGTGTCTCTCTCTGTCTCTCTCTCTGTCTGTCTCTGTCTCTCTCTGTCTCTGTCTCTCTGTTTCTCTCTCTCTCATTTAATATAAATATGCTAATACATTTGTCTTCTAAGCAACAGATGTTTCTATTCAATTTCTAATATCAATATACATATGCATTGTACATCCATGGTATACTATAAAGTTTGAAACCTGCTGAATTTGAATATTAATGCTGTCGTATATCAATGATACATAGCTACATGTGTATATTTGAGAAAAAATATCTTCAACATAAACATCAATTGAAAACTGTATTTATGCGATCTGTTAATCAAGTCACGGCGACAGTTCAAACCGTCAAATTGCTACGACACAGTTTTGGCTTCAACAACAATGTCTAAAATATTTTTCATTTTTTTAATGTTGCTTTCGATCATATATTTTTAGGTGCTTGCATTTTATACTTTGTAAATATTGATGCTTGGTGTCTGAAAGCTGACCATACTGACACAATATAATGACACTGTCTGGCCCCCTCCCTGCGTCCAATCCACGTGATAACTAATCAGAAGTGGTACCACTCAACATACACTTATCTATACTAACACTACTTAATATGATATTTGGTATTCCTCCACCCATATCAAAAAAGTTTCATTTTTTTCTGAAATCTAACTATGTCTAATATGTAAAGACTCCTTCATTAATCCCCTCACGTACAAAATACCGGTACAGAAATTCCTAGTGAGGAAACATTTATCTACACGTGATTCCTGAATTAAGTCAATGACAAGAAGGTCTCTGTATGTTCAGGGAGTCTCCGACCAGTACAGAATTCTCTCAGGAGAAACCTAGTAAAGCTCTAGGCTCCATGATGGGGAACTCCGGTATAAGACAGAGCGAAAAATCGATATGTACAAGATTTTACAAATATTTGACATGTGGAGTTTAATGTACTTACATGTGCCACGCTAGTTCAGCATTACTTTGTCAGTCTTACATTCTTCCAGAACACAATGAGAACGGGTCCAGAACCACACATGTTACGAATACATCTGTAATCCAATTACTCTCCTCTCTATCAAATCTCGATCTAACCTCGATATGCCTTGTCGTAGTTGTTCAACGACTTCAACAGAAAATTTTCCAGGAAATCAGAGAATTGAGTTTGCTTGGGATTCCGTAATCTTGTGAAATTCATGTGATTTACTAAATGTTGTATATGAGATGGATTAAGTCTGTTATTGAAGCCATTCGGTATGTGAAGGCGAGCTACAGTGTTGCTGAAGCTGTACAGCTATTGTAGAACACAACAGACAGTACGGCAAACAGGTCTTGTGTTACAGATGTATGATCATACATGGCACAGGAATGTATGCGTATAGGGAATTGTAAGGGGAGGGTGAGAGGGAGCGTGGGTGATGTAAGGTGAAAGTAAAAAGGGGCGTGGTGGTACAGGTGTAAACGGAGGGTGAGAGGGTGCGTGGGTGATGTAAGGTGAAAGTAAAAAGGGGCGTGGGGGTACAGGTGTAAGGGGAGGGTGAGAGGGAGCGTGGGTGAGATGTAAGGTGAGAGTAAAAAAGGGGCGTGGGGGTACAGGTGTGAAGGGAGGGTGAGAGGGAGCGTCGTGAGATGTAAAGTGAGAGTAAAGTAAAAAGGGGCGTGGGGGTACAGGTGTAAGGGGAGGATGAGAGGGAGCGTGGGTGAGATGTAAGGTGAGAGTGAAAAAGGGGCGTGGGGGTACAGGTGTAAAGGGAGGGTGAGATGGAGCGTCGTGAGATGTAAGGTGAGAGTAAAGTAAAAAGGGGCGTGGTGGTACGGGTTTAAAGGGAGGGATAGAGGGAGCGTTGGTGATGTAAGGTGAGAGTAAAAAGGGGCATGGTGGTACAGGTGTAAGGGGAGGATGAGAGGGAGCGTGGGTGAGATGTAAGGTGAGAGTAAAAAAGGGGCGTGGGGGTACAGGTGTAAAGGGAGGGTGAGATGGAGCGTCGTGAGATGTAAGGTGAGAGTAAAGTAAAAAGGGGCGTGGTGGTACGTGTTTAAAGGGAAGGATAGAGGGAGCATTGGTGATGTAAGGTGAGAGTAAAAAGGGGCATAGTGGACAGGTGTAAGGGGAGGATGAGAGGGAGCGTGGGTGAGATGTGAGGTGAGAGTAAAAAGGGGCGTGGGGGCACATGTGTAAGGGGAGGATGAAAAAGAGCGTGGGTGAGATGTAAGGTGAGAGTAAAAAGGGGCGTGGGGACACAGGTGTAAGGGGAGGTTGAGAGGGAGCGGGGGATATGTAAGGTGAGAGTAAAAAGGGGCGTGGGGGTACAGGTGTAAGGGGAGGGTGAGAGGGAGCGTGGGTGAGATGTAAGGTGAGAGTAAAAAGGGGCGTGGGGGTACAGGTGTAAGGGGAGGGTGAGAGGGAGCGTGGGATATGTAAGGTGAGAGTAAAAAGGGTCGTGGGGGTACAGGTGTAGGGGGAGGGTGAGAGGGAGCGTGGGTGAGATGTAAGGTGAGAGTAAAAAGGGGCGTGGGGGTACAGGTGTAAGGGGAGGGTGAGAGGGAGCGTGGGTGAGATGTAAGGTGAGAGTAAAAAGGGGCGTGGGGGTACAGGTGTAGGGGGAGGGTGAGAGGGAGCGTGGGTGAGATGTAAGGTGAGAGTAAAAAGGGTAGTAGAGGTACAGGTGTAAGGGCAGGGTAAAAGAAAAATAATGAATAAAAATGCATCATACAGCTGTTTCGTCCTTCTAGTTCTCTTCAGTGATACTACATCATACAGCTGCTTCGTCCTTCTAGGACTCGTCAGTGATGCTACAGCAGACAGCTGTTTCGTCCTTCTAGGTCTCTTCAGTGATACTACATTATACAGCTGTTTCGTCCTTCTAGGACTCGTCAGTGATGCTACAGCAGACAGCTGTTTCGTCCTTCTAGGTCTCTTCAGTGATACTACATCATACAGCTGTTTCGTCCTTCTAGGACTCGTCAGTGATGCTACAGCAGACAGCTGTTTCGTCCTTCTAGGTCTCTTCAGTGATACTACATCATACAGCTGTTTCGTCCTTCTAGGACTCGTCAGTGATGCTTAAGTCCTAAAGTTTGAAGCATAGGAGACGACTGGGGAAAATCTAATAAACGATTGAATGGGGAGGTCATAAGTTCAATAATACAATGACTTTCTTATTTTCATATATATAATTTTAGAAAAACATCAATAAATACGTATAATCTGGACTGTGCCAATATTGGAATTAATAAAAACATGACATTCATGTTGTTGTAACCCTCAGGTACCTTTAGATTGTACAGAAGTCCACAAAAAGTGTTCATCACCTGCTGTCTTAAAGATTGTACAAAAGTCCACAAGTAGTGTCCATCTCCTGCTGTCTTATGGATTGTACGAAAGTCCACCAGTAGTGTCCACCACCTGCTATCTTAAAGATTGTACAAAAGTCCGCCAGCTGTGTCTACCACCTGCTATCTTAAAGATTGTACAAAAGTATGCCAGCAGTGTCTACCACCTGCTATCTTAAAGATTGTACAAAAGTCCGCCAGCAGTGTCCACCACCTGCTATCTTAAATATTGTACAAAAGTCCGTCAGCAGTGTCTACCACCTGCTATCTTAAAGATTGTACAAAAGTCCGTCAGCAGTGTCTACCACCTGCTATCTTAAAGATTGTACAAAAGTCCGCCAGCAATGTCTACCACCTGCTATCTTAAAGATTGTACAAAAGTCCGTCAGCAGTGTCTACCACCTGCTATCTTAAAGATTGTACAAAAGTTCACAAACAGTGTCCATCTCCAGCTATCTTTAAGATGAGGTTGAGGCTCTAACGGAAATTTTGTGTAGCTCTTGACCTACTAATGGACACAGCAACGTTTATCCGTGGGAACTTTAACTATTCCATGTGACCACCCAATACAGAACATGGTGTGAAATTTCTTTTCGTCCTGGCTCTAAGAGTAATGTCGTGGCTCTATTGATGTAAAACAAACTGTATAGTTGCATTTGGTTGTTGCTCGTAGGGCTAATGTTGTGGCTTCAATGCACTGGAGAGAGTTTTGAGTGGCTTTTGACCTGCCAATAACTATTGCAAAATTTGATTTCAATGGGATATCACTGGGGAAAAAATGAACTTTAACAATTTCATATGACCCACATTTATATATCATAATGTAAAATTAGCCTTGGCAATGGCTTTTAAAGTTAGTTTTGTGACTTCAATGTTCCGGAGGAATTTATGAGTGGCTTTGACCAGTCGATAATTATCATACAGTTTTATTTGAATTGTATGATAATGAAAAAATTACCATTGATAATTCCAAAAGACCTATCAATATCGAACTAGCTGTAAAAGTATCCGTGGTTATGACTTTTAGGGTTAATTATGTGTTTCCAATGCATTTTGTGTGGTTCGTGTCCGGTCAATAATTATTACAAAGTTTCATTTCAGTGGGATGATAATGAAAAATATTCTAACCATTTAAGATGACCCATTGATATAGAACATACTGTGAAATTACTTTTAGATGTGGTTCTGAAGATATAACATTGTGACTTCAACAATCTGAGGTCATTTGGTGTGACTCTTGATCTGACAACAATTATTAGAAAGATTTATTTCAATGGTATAATATTGGGGGAAAATGTTGGGCATTGATAATTTCAAATGATCCACAAAAACAGACCACACTGTGGAATTACCTTTGGCCATGAACTTTAATCTGGTTACTTCCAAGATCTGAGGAATTTTTTGTGTGGCTCGTGACCTGTCAATAATTATCGCAAAGTTTTATTTGAATGGGATAGTATTGGAATATTGAACTTAAACCATTTCAGATGACAAAATAAAAAAGACCTTGCTGTGAAGTTACATCGGCTCTTGAGGATTATTGTTGTGTCTCCAATTTCCTGAGAGCATTTCTGTGTAACTTGTGACCTGCCAAAGATTACTGCACAGTTTTATTTCAACAAGACGATATTGGGAAAAGATATTGAACTTTAACCACTTCAGATGAGCCACCAATATAGAACATGCTGTGAATGTTTTGGCCATGGCACTCAGGATTAATATACATCTCCAATAATCTGTTGTCTGCTTTGTGTGGCCCTTGGTCTGTCAGTGATTACTGCAAAATGATATCAGTGAAAAAAATGTGTAAGTTATTATCCATGGAGAAATATGTTATATATTGGTGTGTTCAATAATCCACTGGTGACATTTCCGGTAAAATTCGTGGGGACCTACATTAATCACGGTCTGGTAGGTGTAGTGTTCCCTCAGCCTGGAGATTTACTGGCAGAAATTTGTGGGAGTTATCTCCCTTGTACATGATCTCGTCATGGCAATGCGACATTACTTATCTGGATTAATCAAGATTCGTTGTGCCCTCAATTAAGTAGAAAACGCTTACTCTTCAAGAACACATGGTCTTATTTTCCTTGTACATTCTCAGGAGTCTCCGTGTTAATCTTACATCTTTTCATATTTTGCTCCAATCTTACTGAATTTTGGAGAATCATTATGTTGACATGTGTTGTAGTTATTTATGTGTTGTCTACCAAGGCCAAATCCAAATAACAACTCACGACAGAATTTATGTTTTGTCATTAGGAAGCGATTAAATGAAGAGATTTTCAACACAGTAAGTTAGATGTAACATTTCTGTATATCTGTTGTTTTCATGGTTTCTGTTATCGACTGTATTTTACTGTCGCAACGATAAAGAGTTAAATGAAATAGCAATGAAGGCCTACAGTTATAAAGTTTACGAGTGTGTCGAGGTACAGTGTAGAACTTAGTGTATAACTAATGATCGAGACCTTAAGTGGCAGTGGAAGGACATTCAGTATATTTCGTTGTATGGTAATTAGAAAGATGAACAGAAAACATTTAACTGGGTTAGATCACACGTGTTTAGCTCAATATTAATACTGGGTCTGTACCTAATACATCAGAAGTGCTACTTTCAACACCTTTGATGTAGACCAGGCACATCATCCTAACTATATTCTGGTGTCCCGATCACCTTTAGCCATTTATCGGCAAAGGAATATGATTTCGGTGGAAAAGGTGCAAACTATAACGGATTGTTGTAAAGGGTCAGTGTGATGATGTTCTCTCAGTGTATGGTCAGTGTGATGATGTTCTCTCAGTGTATGGTCAGTGTGATGATGTTCTCTCAGTGTATGGTCAGTGTGATGATGTTCTCTCAGTGTATGGTCAGTGTGATGATGTTCTCTCAGTGATAAGTCAGTGTGATGATGTTCTCTCAGTGATAAGTCAGTGTGATGATGTTCTCTCAGTGTATGGTCAGTGTGATGATGTTCTCTCAGTGTATGGTCAGTGTGATGATGTTCTCTCAGTGTATGGTCAGTGTGATGATGTTCTCTCAGTGTCAGTGTGATGATGTTCTCTCAGTGTATGGTCAGTGTGATGATGTTCTCTCAGTGTCAGTGTGATGATGTTCTCTCAGTGTATGGTCAGTGTGATGATGTTCTCTCAGTGTATGGTCAGTGTGATGATGTTCTCTCAGTGATAAGTCAGTGTGATGATGTTATCTCAGTGTATGGTCAGTGTGATGATGTTCTCTCAGTGTATGGTCAGTGTGATGATGTTCTCTCAGTGTATGGTCAGTGTGATGATGTTCTCTCAGTGTATGGTCAGTGTGATGATGTTCTCTCTCTCAGTGTATGGTCAGTGTGATGATGTTCTCTCAGTGTATGGTCAGTGTGATGATGTTCTCTCAGTGTATGGTCAGTGTGATGATGTTCTCTCAGTGTATGGTCAGTGTGATGATGTTCTCTCAGTGTATGGTCAGTGTGATGATGTTCTCTCAGTGTATGGTCAGTGTGATGATGTTCTCTCAGTGTATGTGTGATGATGTTCTCAGTGTGATGATGTTCTCTCAGTGTATGGTCAGTGTGATGATGTTCTCTCAGTGATAAGTCAGTGTGATGATGTTCTCTCAGTGTATGGTCAGTGTGATGATGTTCTCTCAGTGATAAGTCAGTGTGATGATGTTCTCTCAGTGTATGGTCAGTGTGATGATGTTCTCTCAGTGTATGGTCAGTGTGATGTTCTCTCAGTGTATGGTCAGTGTGATGATGTTCTCTCAGTGTATGGTCAGTGTGATGATGTTCTCTCAGTGTATGGTCAGTGTGATGATGTTCTCTCAGTGTATGGTCAGTGTGATGATGTTCTCTCAGTGTGATGATGTTCAGTGTGATGATGTTCTCTCAGTGTGTGATGATGTTCTCTCAGTCAGTGTGATGATGTTCTCTCAGTGTATGGTCAGTGTGATGATGTTCTCTCAGTGTATGGTCAGTGTGATGATGTGATAAGTCAGTGTGATGATGTTCTCTCAGTGTATCAGTCTGATGATGTTCTCTCAGTGTGATGTGATGTGTTCTCTCAGTGTATGGTCAGTGTGATGATGTTCTCTCAGTGTATGGTCAGTGTGATGATGTTCTCTCAGTATATGGTTCGTGTGATGATGTTCTCTCAGTGTATGGTCAGTGTTACGATGTTCTCTCAGTGTATGGTCAGTGTGACGATGTTCTCTCAGTGTATGGTCAGTGTGATGATGTTCTCTCAGTGTATGGTCAGTGTGATGATGTTCTCTCAGTGTGATGATGTTCTCTCAGTGTATGGTCAGTGTGATGATGTTCTGATGTTCTCTCAGTGTATGGTCAGTGTGATGATGTTCTCTCAGTGTATGGTCAGTGTGATGATGTTCTCTCAGTGTATGGTCAGTGTGATGATGTTCTCTCAGTGTATGGTCAGTGTGATGATGTTCTCTCAGTGTATGGTCAGTGTGATGATGTTCTCTCAGTGTATGGTCAGTGTGATGATGTTCTGGTCAGTGTGATGATGATGTTCTCTCAGTGTATGGTCAGTGTGATGATGTTCTCTCAGTGTATGATGTCAGTGTGATGATGTTCTCTCAGTGTATGGTCATGTGATGTTCTCTCAGTGTGATGTGATGTTCTCTCAGTGTATGGTCAGTGTGATGTGTATGGTCAGTGTGATGATCTCTCAGTGTATGGTCAGTGTGATGATGTTCTCTCAGTGTATGGTCAGTGTGATGATGTTCTCTCAGTGTATGGTCAGTGTGATGATGTTCTCTCAGTGTATGGTCAGTGTGATGATGTTCTCTCAGTGTATGGTCAGTGTGATGATGTTCTCTCAGTGTATGGTCAGTGTGATGATGTTCTCTCAGTGTATGGTCAGTGTGATGATGTTCTCTCATGTGATGATGTTCTCTCAGTGTATGGTCAGTGTGATGATGTTCTCTCAGTGTATGGTCAGTGTGATGATGTTCTCTCAGTGTATGGTAAGTGTGATGATGTTCTCTAAGTGTGATATGTTCTCTCAGTCAGTGTGATGATGTTCTCTCAGTGTATGGTCAGTGTGATGATGTTCTCTCAGTGTATGGTCAGTGTGATGATGTTCTCTCAGTGTATGGTCAGTGTGATGATGTTCTCTCGGTCAGTGTGATGATGTTCTCTCAGTGTATGGTCAGTGTGATGATGTTCTCTCAGTGTATGGTCAGTGTGATGATGTTCTCTCAGTGTATGGTCAGTGTGACGGTCGTTTGTCTCTATTTCTGTTTTGTTTCAATATATCAGGTGTATATTGAGGGTCTCGTTCTATCAACCTGTATTAATTGATTGAACAACCTGAATCTCAGCTTTCAATCCTACTTCATTTTCCAATTCTTTTGCGTTAACTGATGATAGAGATGATCAATTTAAATGAAAACAGATTAACACGATCTTCCCAGAAATTAGATACAAAACTTGCCTTTCGCATTATTACAAGAATCAAATTGAAATTGATATTTAAAAATGAAAAAAAATGTGGAGGAATTGATAAATCACCGTCTGGAGTCCTTATGATTGACGCGCTGAGTGCAATGACCAAGGACAATCTCCACTCAATATTAATAATTTGTGAATGATACATTGTTTGTGTGAGTGATGTTTCCTCATAAAGATTTTAGGTTGTCGCCCGTGATATCGAGTCTGTGACGTGATTTCATTCTAATTGCACGCGAAAAAAATTACACGATTTTATCACCACTTAACATCTCATTACTTATTAATCAACTAATATCAGCTGTGTTATGACAATTTAATGACACAATATTATGTAGGCAGTGTTTTTTTTATATCTATTCTCGTATCATTGTATTGACAATAAAAACAAAAAACTCTGATCCACTATGTCAAGTAAAACAAAACGAACTCCCTCTTGGTGGCAGTAAAGTGAGGCGTAACTTATTTGAATCACTACCTTTCAGTGTGACGTCACTACATTTGTATTGATGACGTCGTTTTCCTGACTTGTCGTTGTCATTGACTTTATTAACCATGACCACCTGGTATTTAAAGGAGAAAAACTCTCGTCAATTATTTTATTGGCCAATCAAATTTCGTGTAACATTGTACCGTAGAAGTATAAAATCATCTTTAATTCGCCGCCTGTCTTTGGATACTTACTTTTCCTATTTGTTGTTTCCCTTCCCTTTCCCACTTTCTGTTTGTTGACCCTTTCTTTGACCTTTACCGCAAGTCCGTCGGCTCTGAACGTGTATGTACAGCCATACAGCTACATGTATGACTTTCGTATTGGGTGACGTTAGGGTAACCGAGTAGGAAGCGTTCACGCGTAGAAACGGACTGCGCCTGTGCAGAACGTGACACCGAGCGTGAAGCGCCGGATGTTAACGTTCGGGTACAGGTTGTTTCTACGCGTTAACACCGATTACGACGTCAGCAACGGACTTATAGCACGACTCAACCACCATAGAACACACGTTCTGTAACATGCAACCGCACAAATGCCATCATCTAAATCACTTTGTCACATTACATAGTACAAAAAATATATTGGTGAAATTTCTTAAAGTTATTTTCAAAGAGTTGAATAAACGTATAAACCCAGTATGTCTCTACCTTAACAGTCACTCAAATAGAAGTTAAGACCATTATGTATCTCTACGGGGCACTCAAATAGACGTTTAAAATCATTATATGTCTCTACGGGCAACTTAAATAGATATTTAACCCAGTATTTGTCTCTACCTTAACGACCCACTCTTCTTATTATGGTCTTATATTGATGACACTTGCTGACTGTACTGGGTGGAATAGTGTCAGGATATCATTGTGCTGGGAGAAATAGTGCCAGGATATCATTGTGCTGACTGTGCTGGGTGGAATAATGTCAGTATATCACTGTGCTGACTGTGCTGTGTAGAATAGTGTCAGGATATCACTGTGCTGACTGTACTGGTTGGAACAGTGTCAGGATATCGCTGTACTGGGTGGAACAGTGTCATGATATCACTGTACTGACTGTACTGGGTGGAACAGTGTCAGGATATCATTGTGCTAACTCTGCTGGGTGGAACAGTGTCAGTATATCATTGTGCTGGCTGTGCTGGGTAGAATAGTGCCAGGATATCACTGTACTGACTGTACTGGGTGGAACAGTGTCAGGATATCGCTGTTCTGGGTGGAACAGTGTCAGGATATCACTGTACTGGGTGGAATAGTGCCAGGATATCATTGTGCTAACTCTGCTGGGTGAAACAGTGTCAGAATATCGCTGTTCTGGCTGGAACAGTGTTAAGATATCACTGTACTGGGTGGAATAGTGTCAGGATATCACTGTACTGACTGAACTGGGTGGAACAGTGTCAGGATATCACTGTTCTGGGTGGAATAGTGTCAGGATATCGCTGTTCTGGGTGGAACAGTGTCAGGATATCGCTGTTTTGACTGTGCTGGGTGGAATAATGTCAGTATATCACTGTGCTGACTGTGCTGAGTGGAATAGTGCCGGGATATCATTGTGCTGACTGTGGTGGGTGGAATAATGTCAGTATATCACTGTGATGACTGTGCTGTGTGGAACAGTGTCAGGATATCGCTGTACTGGGTGGAACAGTGTCATGATATCACTGTACTGACTGTACTGGGTGGAACAGTGTCAGGATATCGCTGTTCTGGGTGGAACAGTGTCAGTATATCATTGTGCTGACTGTGCTGGGTAGAATAGTGCCAGGATATCATTGCGCTAACTCTACTGGGTGAAATAGTGCCAGGATATCACTGTGCTGACTGTGCTGTGTGGAATAGTGTCAGGATATCACTGTGCTGACTGTACTGGGTGAAACAGTGTCAGAATATCGCTGTTCTGGCTGGAACAGTGTTAAGATATCACTGTACTGACTGAACTGGGTGGAACAGTGTCAGGATATCGCTGTTCTGGGTGGAATTGTCAGGATATCACTGTTCTGGGTGGAACAGTGTCAGGATATCGCTGTTTTGGGTGGAACAGTGTCAGGATATCGCTGTTCTGGGTGGAACAGTGTCAGGATATCACTGTGCTGACTGTACTGGGTGAAACAGTGTCAGAATATCGCTGTTCTGGCTGGAACAGTGTTAAGATATCACTGTACTGACTGTACTGGGTGGAACAGTGTCAGGATATCACTGTACTGGGTGGAACAGTGTCAGGATATCACTGTTCTGGGTGGAACAGTGTTAAGATATCACTGTACTGACTGTACTGGGTGGAATAGTGTCAGGATATCACTGTACTGACTGAACTGGGTGGAACAGTGTCAGGATATCGCTGTTCTGGGTGGAATAGTGTCAGGTTATCACTGTTCTGGATGGAACAGTGTCAGGATATCGCTGTTTTGGGTGGAACAGTGTCGGGATATCGCTGTTCTAGGTGGAACAGTGTCAGGATATCACTGTACTGGGTGGAATAGTGTCTGGGTGGAACAGTGTCAGGATATCGCTGTTCTTGGTGGAATAGTGTCAGGATATCGCTGTTTTTGGTGGAACAGTGTCAGGATATCATTCTGTTGACTGTGCTGGGTGGAATAGTGTCAGTATATCATTGTGCTGACTGTGCTGGGTGGAATAGTGCCAGGATATCATTGTGCTGACTGTGCTGGGTGGAATAGTGTCAGGATATCACTGTGCTGACTGTGCTGGGTGGAATAGTGTCAGGATATCACTGTACTGGGTGGAACAGTGTCAGGATATCATTGTGCTGACTGTGCTGGGTGGAATAGTGTCGGTATATCATTGTGCTGCCTGTGCTGGGTGGAATAGTGCTAGGATATCATTGTGCTAACTGTACTGGGTGAAATAGTGCCAGGATATCACTGTGCTGACTGTACTGGGTGGAATAGTGCTAGGATATCACTGTGCTGACTGTACTGGGTGGAATAGTGTCAGTATATCATTGTGCTGACTGTGCTGGGTGGAATAGTGTCAGTATATCATTGTGCTGACTGTGCTGTGTGGAATAGTGCTAGGATATCATTGTACTGACTGTGCTGTGTGGAATAGTGTCAGGATATCATTGTGCTGACTGTGCTGGGTGGAATAGTGCTAGGATATCATTGTACTGACTGAACTGGGTGGAACAGTGTCAGGATATCGCTGTTCTGGGTGGAATAGTGTCAGGATATCGCTGTTTTTGGTGGAACAGTGTCAGGATATCATTGTGCTAACTCTGCTGGGTGAAACAGTGTCAGAATATCGCTGTTTTGGGTGGAACAGTGTCAGGATATTACTGTACTGGGTGGAACAGTGTCAGGATATCACTGTACTGGGTGGAACAGTGTCAGGATATCACTGTACTGGGTGGAACAGTGTCAGGATATCACTGTTCTGGCTGGAACAGTGTTAAGATATCACTGTACTGACTGTACTAGGTGGAATAGTGTCAGGATATCACTGTACTGACTGAATTGGGTGGAACACTGTCAGGATATCGCTGTTCTGGGTGGAATAGTGTCAGGATATCACTGTACTGGGTGGAATACTGCCAGGATATCATTGTGCTAACTCTGCTGGGTGAAACAGTGTCAGAATATCGCTGTTCTGGCTGGAACAGTGTTAAGATATCACTGTACTCACTGTACTGGGTGGAATAGTGTCAGGATATCACTGTACTGACTGTGCTGGGTGGAACAGTGTCATGATATCGCTGTTCTGAGTGGAATAGTGTCAGGATATCGCTGTTTTGGGTGGAACAGTGTCAGGATATCGCTGTTTTGGGTGGAACAGTGTCAGGATATCACTGTACTGGGTGGAACAGTGTCAGGATATCACTGTGCTGGGTGGAACAGTGTCAGGATATCGCTGTTCTGGCTGTAACAGTGTTAAGATATCACTGTACTGACTGTACTGGGTGAAATAGTGTCAGGATATCACTGTACTGACTGAACTGGGTGGAACACTGTCAGGATATCGCTGTTCTGGGTGGAATAGTGTCAGGATATCACTGTACTGGGTGGAATAGTGCCAGGATATCATTGTGCTAACTGTGCTGGGTGAAATAGTGTCAGGATATCACTGTGCTGACTGTGCTGGGTGGAATAGTGTCAGGATATCATTGTGATGACTGTACTGGGTGGAATAGTGCTAGGATATCATTGTGCTGACTGTGCTGGGTGGAATAGTGTCAGTATATCATTGTGCTGACTGTGCTGGGTGGAATAGTGCTAGGATATCATTGTGCTGACTGTGCTGGGTGGAATAGTGTCAGGATATCATTGTGATGACTGTACTGGGTGGAATAGTGCCAGGATATCATTGTGCTAACTGTACTGGGTGAAATAGTGCCAGGATATCACTGTGCTGACTGTACTGGGTGGAATAGTGTCAGTATATCATTGTGCTGACTGTGCTGGGTGGAATAGTGTCAGGATATCATTGTGCTGACTGTGCTGGGTGGAATAGTGCTAGGATATCATTGTACTGACTGTGCTGTGTGGAATAGTGCTAGGATATCATTGTGATGACTGTGCTGGGTGGAATAGTGTCACTATATCATTGTGCTGACTGTGCTGGGTGGAATAGTGTCAGGATTTATAATATTTCTTAATTGTTCATTTGACGGGAAAACTCTCTCTGATTATTTCACTATAGTCTCTCTCTCCCTGTCTGGTTTCACTGTACCTGTGTGGACATGAGTTTCACAAAGACATTATGACATTCCTAGAGCAACGCCATATGGTAGTGGCAGATGTGAAAAAATGTGTATATCGCTTAAAATCGCTTAATCTCTCCTGAATATTGAAGAAATTTGGGTCAAAACAATGTCCTCACAGACATGAGATATTATGTCCTCGTGTGGTTATGGGGAAGGAAATATGATTTAGCGAACATCATTGGGACAGTAAAAGTTTTCGGGGACATTTGGTAAAATAAAAACCATTTGTCATGGCAATTAACGTATTTTAAATGTACGACTGTGGTAGCATGCCAATGTCTCCACAGTCGTAAAAGTGTCCCCAGGAAGGTGGGGGGTTAAAAATATGGGGAAAACTCTCTCTCTCTCCCTCCCTCTCTCTCTCCCCCCCTCCCTCTCTCTCTCTCTCTCTCTCTCCCACTCTCTCTCTCCCCCTCTCTCTCTCCCCCTCTCTCTCTCTCTCTCTCTCTCTCTCTCTCTCTCTCTCTCTCTCTCTCTCTCTCTCTCTCTCTCTCTCTCTCTCTCTCTCTCTCTCTCTCTCTCTCTCTCTCTCTCTCTCTCTCTCTCTCTCTCTCTCTCTCTCTCTCTCTCTCTCTCTCTCTCTCTCTCTCTCTCTCTCTCTCTCCCTCTCTCCCTCTCTCTCTCTCTTCCTCCCCACATGCAATATCATGTATAACAAATTGTGATCAGTAAACTTATTTTTATCTTTTTTTATTTATTTGAAACAACATATGTTTCAAGTCTTTATCATTGCAACTCAGTATTAAAATGAACATTTTTATTTTTTCTTAAATGATGGTATATTTCTATTTTGTTTCATCTGACGGAACCTTTGAAATATAAAATAAAAATGGGGCAAAGCCACAAATGGCTGGGTTGCGGGATGAGTGCATTGTTATATGGTATTTATAAGACATTTAAGGGTGTTTCATTGGTTGAGTATGTAGAATGTTTGTTATCAGAGATGTATTTTGTGAACTGGTGCAGAAGAAGGGCATTTGAAGAAAGAAGTTGCAGCCATTTTTGATTCGGAGATGTTAAAAAATAGACATCTGGGGCCCCAAGGTGATTTATATATGGAATTTCGGAAAGACTCTTGTAGTAGTTTCTGAGAAACTGTGATAACAAGAAAATTTTCAGGAGATGACTAAGTTACAAAGCGCGGAAAATCCAGAAAAATGTCCGGAATGAATCCATAATAAAAGGTGTACATTTTCAACATATATATATATAAACAGCCTACAAAGTTTCAAGCTTCTACGTTTAAAACTCTAGAAGTAGTTGATTCTACAAAACTGGTACCCCTTTCCCCTGCTTGCCCGCCATTCACCATAGTATAACCCTGATTTGCACTAAGTGCAACCAGGCCAATTATAATCGTTGATTGTTTGAGATGTGAAATGAAATGTTAACATAAATCTATTAATTCTTCTTGTCCCTTATACACTCAGAACCCAAATCTATTAGAAAGATAACTCTCTCTTTCTCTCAGTCTGTCTGTCTGTCTGTCTGTCTGTCTGTCTCTGTCTATGTCTCTGTCTCTCTCCCTCTGCCCCTTCTCTCTCACTCTCTCTTCCTCCCCCTTCTCTCGCTCTTTGTCACTCTCTGTCTCCTTCACTCTCCATTTCCACATAAGAATATAATTTACTATGAATTACGTAAATGCCTTATCGACTTATTGTTTGTTTTTACTGTGATCAGTAAACTTATGTTCATTTTTAAAAATATTTATTTGAAAAAAAAAATATGTTTAAACGGATGTTTAAAAACCCACACAATGTCTTGTTAGAAGCTGGATCTTTACTGAATTTCTTCCTCTGTCAGAGAAATTACGTGTACTAATCGAAAACAAAAACCTGTCACGACCATCAATTTCTCGGAATTATATTATATATGTCTATATATACATGTCCGACATTCATAATATGGGGCCCTGGATCATACAACATATCGACTGGATGCAATATACGTCAGTTAATTAAAAGTTAAATAAACATATTAAAAGACCGACCTACTTGGAATCGCACATTTCCTGTAGTTTACTTCATGCACAAAAAAATATAAATCCGTTAATAAATGCCATAAAACAAGGACACAGTCAAGACGCGGTCACAAGGATTCTCAACAATATATAGATATAAAGTCAGCAGACCGTAACGGATATGCTATGGCCACATTCATAAAAACGACTAGGAAAGGGCATTAGGAGAATACTACTTTCGTTAGCTTTGTTCACGTGACAGCCCAGGCTTGCCAGGAAAATCACACTTTACTTCATTTTGAAGACGTGTTCTGATCTCGCTTTGGTATTCTACATATACAACAGGAAAAAATGTTAAACGCGGTGTTTCAAATCTATTCATTCCAAAATACACCAATTTAAAAATGCCAACGAAATCAGACATTGAAGTAATGTCTCGTATTACATTTTGTAAATTGTGAAATTAAGAAATCGGTCTTCACCTCCGTCTAACTAATTTTATTTAATTATTTCTACATGATATCATTGTGTATCACGGAATAGGTAACGTAAGTTGAACGTTTGTAAAACAGATCCACCACACCAAACCTCAACAGCTTCAAAATCTCACCATATTTAATTTTTTTCGTGAAAATATTGCTACGTAGTTTGTTATTTTAAACACGAATACCTCTCGATAGGTTGGTTTTATGAGTTGTATGGGATTTTAAGTGAAACAGCACAATTTATGCAAATGAGTGTACACCCACACAGACGACTTCATGAAACACGTATAAGAAATACATCAAAGGGAGGATGGTGGGCGTTTCTTTGCCTCAAAGGAGGACTTCAAACATATGTCCAAATTTGACAACATATGGAAATTGGATTTCTCTCGATATTTCCGGTCTAAGCTTCATCAGGACCAGTGGAATACAGTAAACAATAACTTGTGGGATCCAAGCGTAAGTATAAACACTATGAAAGGCTGGTTAAACGTAAATACATAAGATCAGAAGGAGACTGTATCATTCTGTTACGTAGAAGGGATCGGATTGTCCGAGAAATCATTTGAAGTTGATTTTTTTGTCACATTTCAAAGCATTAGATGGTGTGGATGACGTTAATATTTTGGTTGATATGTCATCAGATTTTCCAGACTACGATAATCTAAAGGTGTACGACGAATTAGATACTCCAGTTACAAATACTGAAGTAATGAAGGTGTTAAAACGTGCCAAATTAGGTCAATCTCCCGGCATCGATAACATTCTTACCGATTTTTTTTGGTCATATATAAAGAGACATTCGCTCCTATTCTGTCACAATTATTTAATATCATTTTTTATATGGGCGTCTTTCCCTCAGTCTGGTCAAGGGGTATTATTTTCTCTTTGTCCAAATAAGGTGATGCCAATGTTACAAATGATTACAGAGGAATCACTTTGGTAAGTTGTTTATCTTAGTTACTTACTTCCGGGTTAAATAATAGACTACTACAATGGTCTCAGAAGTACAGCATTGTTACCGATGTCCTGTTCGGGTTTAAGTCTGGTTTTGGAAATAATGATGCTAACTTTGCTTTACATGTTGTGACTAAGAAAAATGCTTTCTAAGAACTGTATACTTTACTGCTGTTTTACAATTTGCTATAGTACGGCCTTCGATAGTGTGAATAAAAATTAATTGTTTTTGAAGCTTTTTCATATTGGAGTCAGAGAAAAAAATATTGAATATTTTAAAATCTTTATACGAAGGTTTAAAATCTTGTGTTCGGTATAAGTTTAAATTGTCTGTGTGTGTGTGTGTGTGTGTGTGTGTGTGTGTGTGTGTGTGTGTGCTATATCCCTTTCTTTATACCATGAATGTGAATGACCTTGAAAATTAATTTATAAATACTTCATCTGACGCTTTATCTTTAAGAGACCCTTCTTTGTTTCTCCTTATGTATGCCTATGATACTGTCCTCCTCTCAGATTCTGTCTCTGGCTCGCAGAAAATGTTAAACGCTTTGAGACAGTATAAATGATAACTGGGATCTGACAACACAGAGAAAACAAAAATATTTCAAAATGGTGGAAAATTACGTTCTGGTGAAAACATTCTATGTATTGGTAATAAAATAGAAATTGTTGACAGGTTTAATTATCTTGGTGTATTGCTTAATTTTAATGGTTAGTTTGCAAAAACCCAATTCACAATTGCTGAACAAGGTTGAAAAGGCGTGTATAATGTATAAAGATTTGTAATAATTCGTCACTCTATGTAGAACCGAAACTCTATTTATTTGATATATATGTTTCACCTGTTCTTGATTATGGTTGCGGAACACGGGGCTTTAATGTCGCGGACACAGTAGAAAAAGAACATGTTGATTTTTTAAAAAAAGAATCCTAAATGTAAAAAAAAACAGTACGCCATCTTTTATTCTTTTATGGTATACTCGGAACTAGGACACCTGCCTATGCATATCATCAGGAAATGTCGAATAATGAAATATTAGCTGAAATTAATTTAATGTGATAATTGTGTTCTGAAGTCAATTTATGAAGAAATGGAAGAATGTAACCACAGATACTTTGTATTTCATGTTACTAATATATCAGTTATGTATTGTTATGGATGCCTGTGAGACGTAAGGCTTCAAGTTAAATAAACAATAAACCAGACCTTCATTAATTGATACTACCAAATAAAGAGACCGTCAACACGTGTTCACCAGGAACCGTAAGATTGTTTAGAAACTCACTATCAATTGCTATAATCAAGAAACACTATTTTCGGAAACTTCGTTCACGTGACAACCCAGACTTGTCAGGAAAGTCATATTTGGCTTCTTTTTGAAGATGTGTTGTAATTTATATTTAATACGATAGGAAAAATCTTAACCAAGGTGTTTCAAATCGTTCAATTTCAAAATGCACTAAATTCATAATACCAAAAGAATAAGACAGGGAACTAATGTCGGGTAATACATTTTGTAAATTGTGGTCTTCACATGGGGTGTTCCCATCCGTTTAACAAATTGTTTTCAATATTTTTTACATGATATCATTTTGTATCACGGGACAGGTAACGTATATTAACGTTCGTAAAACAGATCCACTACACCAGAACTCAACAGCTCCAAAATCTCACCATATTTCATTGTTTGTCATTTTAAACATGAATACCTCACGATAGGTTGGTTTTATTCGTTGCATTGAATTTTAAGTAAAACAGCACCATGCAGCAATGACTACACCCACACAGACGACGTCATATTGATATATATTATATTTTAGTAAAATTCCTAAATATGAAAACTGATCAACACATGAAACTATACAATCCTTATAATAACATTTCTCATTACCTTGTAATCTTCCACCTTTACGGAAAACAATAATTTTAAGTTTATCAAGGTTTACAAAGAGATTCCATTCATTACAATATATATCTAGATTATCAAGCAGGTTCATTTCAATTTAACCTGTTATTCAATATAGATGTTAACTTTTTTATAGACAGCTAACAATACTTATTTATCTGAAATTATTTGGATTCAACAAACACCTCTCTTGTGTCTTGTGTACGGGAGTAATCACAGAAATGGACCAGCCAACAGGAAAAAAAAGAAAAAAAAAAAAAAAAAAAAACAGATTCTAAAATATTGTTAAAAGAGTGCACAAAATAGGCAATGCTACCATCTAGACCAGGAGACTTTATAACATTACTTATTTCATCAACAGTGATTGGAACATATAGGTATATCATCAACATGTTCACGTATCATCCCGGACTCTTCATCAGAGTTATCGTTCTTGGAAAAAGTTTTAATATGTTCTTATAGTTATGTTATATCCATATCAGTGTTTTCCTTAGATTTTGGAGAAAAAACATTTTATGAAGTTGCTTAGGATTATCAATTCTCATATATTTCATCATATCACCTTAATGTATTGTATGCTTTTTTGGCTTGATTTAATTTATACCTCATTTTCTTCTTAAACACGGTAGAAGGATTAACAATAATTTTATTCTCATTGCCGACGTAAAAAGTGGATGTTTATAGGACACGTAGCGTTTTTCAATAGTATTAACCAGTGTAGTTACAAACACTATCATTATTATCACTTTGAGTAACAGATTCTGGTACAACAATAGCATTCTGTAAATTAGTTCATTTATAGACAATAGATTTAAACAGGTTTCATTAAATTCATCCTTCAACTTATTGACCTGCTTTCGCTGGCTACTCTCAATGACGTTATCATTAAGTATGACATTTGGATGATTAAGTCTGGACTTCAGTAGATTGTGCAACGGAGCATGACCAGAAGAGACGTTGAAGTTGGAAATATAATATTTTTTTACTATAACGTTAAACAGTGCGTCATTCAACATACAATAGTCAATAGTTCTCGTACTGCTATGCCCAAAATGAGTAAAATCATTTGAAAGTGCATGTCTGTCTGTATGGAATGCGTGTCTTTATAAATATGATTGAGAGTTGCGTGTTGTACTATAGGTAACAAGTTCCCGTCATGAGTAGGAAAGTTCAAATATGTGCTTAAGTATATGCTGGGAATTACCTTTGTCCTGAACTATTAGAGACGCGGGAATCAGTATACGATTGTCCAACAAGGTATCCGCTCGGGGACTGTCGGTCACTCGGGGACTGTCCGTCATTCTGGGACTGGTCTGTCCGTCACTCGGGGACTTTCAGTCACTTGGGGACTGTCCGTCACTCTGGGACTGTCCGTCACTCGGGGACTTTCAGTCACTCGGGGACTGTCCGTCACTCCGGGACTGTCCGTCACTCTGGGACTGGACTGTCCGTCACTCTGGGACTGTCCGTCACTCGGGGACTTTCAGTCACTCGGGGACTGTCCGTCACTCTGGGACTGGTCTGTCCGTCACTCGAGGACTTTCAGTCACTCTGTGACTGTCCGTCACTCTGGGACTGTCCGTCACTCTGGGACTTTCAGTCACTCGGGGACTGTCCGTCACTCTGGGACTTTCAGTCGCTCGGAGACTGTCCGTCACTCTTGGACTTTCAGTCACTCTGGGACTTGTCTGGCCGTCACTCGGGGACTGTCCGTCACTCTGGGACTGTCCGTCACTCGGGGACTTTCAGTCACTCGGGGACTGTCCGTCACTCCGGGACTGTCCGTCACTCTGGGACTGGACTGTCCGTCACTCTGGGACTGTCCGTCACTCTGGGACTGGTCTGTCCGTCACTCTGGGACTTTCAGTCGCTCGGAGACTGTCCGTCACTCTTGGACTTTCAGTCGCTCGGAGACTGTCCGTCACTCAGGGACTGTCCGTCACTCTGGGACTTTCAGTCACTCTGTGACTGGTCTGTCCGTCACTCTGGACTGTCCGTCACTCTGGGTCCGTCACTGTCCGTCACTCCGTCACTCTGGGACTGTCCGTCACTCTGGGACTTTCAGTCGCTCGGAGACTGTCCGTCACTCTGGGACTGTCCGTCACTCTGGGACTGTCCGTCACTCTGGGACTGTCCGTCACTCTGGGACTGTCCGTCACTCTGGGACTTTCAGTCGCTCGGAGACTGTCCGTCACTCTGGGACTGTCCGTCACTCTGGGACTTTCAGTCACTCGGAGACTGTCCGTCACTCTGGGACTGTCCGTCACTCTGGGACTTTCAGTCGCTCGGAGACTGTCCGTCACTCTGGCCGTCACTCTGGGACTTTCAGTCACTCTGAGAAGGCGAGTGCCGTCCCGAAGCGGGGTGCAGTCGCTCTGGGACTGTCCGTCACTCTGGGACTGTCCGTCACTCTGGGACTGTCCGTCACTCTGGGACTGGTCTGTCCGTCACTCGGGAACTTTCAGTCACTCTGGGACTGTCCGTCACTCTTGGACTGTCCGTCACTCTGGGACTTTCAGTCACTCGGAGACTGTCCGTCACTCTGGGACTTTCAGTCACTCTGGGACTGGACTGTCCGTCACTCTGGAACTGTCAGTCACTCTGGGACTGGACTGTCCGTCACTCGGGAACTTCCAGTCACTTCGGGACTTTCAGTCACTCGGGGACTGTCCGTCACTCGGGGACTGGACTGTCCGTCACTCGGGGACTGTCCGTCACTCTGGGACTGGACTGTCCGTCACTCGGGGACTTTCAGTCACTCGGGGACTGTCCGTCACTCGGGGACTTTCAGTCACTCGGGGACTGTCCGTCACTGGGGGACTTTCATTAACTCGGAGACTGTCCCTCATGGATCAGGAATTCTCTTGGCAATCCGACCAGGCTGGTCGTACAAACAAACAACGACGGTGGATTCTCGTTAGAGATGGAATATTTCAATATGAAACCCCGGTAATTATTTTGCAGCATTAGTTTGACAATAACATCTCCTTGAACTTTTTCAAATTAATCTTCATCTAAAAAAATACTAATAAAAAAGTGTGATATTAATTATTTCTAGGGCCGCAAGGAAATTAATCTTGGCGATCGTTTTAGATGTGTTTGCTCTCCATAGTTAAAAGCTTTCAGTGGCATCAGCCCACTACGATGACGACACAGTACTTCTTAAGGAATGAATACAAAAACCAGAATTACATCCGATATGGTAATTTATCCGAACAGTTTTTCTTTAATCACGTCACGAAAGTCAGTATTGTTTACACACTTTTTCCCACTGCCGTTGCCCGTAGGAGCGAACGTTAGTGATCTCACTGTTTACATCAGATCTCACACAGTTTATAACGCTGTTCACGTCAGACCGGAAGTTTGAAATTCCATTGTTGTCGTTGAACCGGAAAATTGAAATTCCATTGCTGTCGTCGAACCGGAAGTGTGCAATCCAACTGTTAGTATCAGACCGGAAGATCGTGATATTAGTGATTACATCAGACCATGGGTCTGTGATTCCGACGTTAAAGTCGGACTAGAGTTTGATTGTTCAACTGTTTATGTCAGACCGGAAGTATGTAATCCAACTGTTTATGTCAGACCGGAAGTATGTAATCCAACTGTTTATGTCAGACCGGAAGTGTGTAATCCAACTGTTTGTGTCAAACCGGAAGATTGTGATCTCTTGTTTATGTCGGATCGGATGTTTGTAATCCCATTGTTTACGTTAGACCGTAAGTGTGATATCCAGTTGTTTGTATAAGATCTCAGCGATTACATCAGACCAGAGGTCTGTGGTCCCAGCGCTCTTAAGCAGACAGACAGTTGATTATCGTCCTGTTTACGTCGGACCAGACGTTTCCGATCCTGTTATTCACGTCGAACCGTACGTTTATGATTCCGTTATTAACGTCGAATGAAGCGAAACTCATTCCATTGTTTATGTCGATGCAGACATTTGTGATCTCATTGTTAACTTCAGCTTTTACACCTTTTATTACACTGTTTACGTCAGACCGGAAGTTTGTGATTGCAGTGTTTACATCAAACCGGATGTTCATTATTCCATAGTTTACACCAGACTGGAAGATTGTAATCGTGGTGTTAACGGCGCTTTAATCTTTCCTCACTTCATACTTGACTTTTTACTTTTTGTATAAAACTCGTGAAACATCGTAATTGACCCGTGTTTCCTTTATTGAACCTCCCTTGACATTCTATTTTGTATGGATCAGCGAAATAACCTAATTGGGAATATCCTTCAACAGCGAAACATTCAAAAAGAGTAAAGCTGATTAGAAAAAGGCAATCCAATGCTGTCGTTTGTGGCCTTGAATTTCCTCCAATTTTGATAATTAAGATGCAAACCATGAGCAGAAAAACAAGAAGGAGCGGTATTTCTTGTGGGATTTCCGGTATATTTTGCTTTCAGACAAATCGATTTTATGTTAACACTATATTTATGGTTTGTTTAATTTAATAGTTTACAACATTTGTAAGCCGCTGCTGGGAACGAAAAAAGTATTTTTGTGAGTTCTTAAGGGAAAAATAGTTTTATGTATACACTGACAATATCATTATCCACCTGTTCTTGGCATTTGAAGACTAGAATTTAGAAAGTGTGGACAAGTAAAGGCTATGGGTTTCAGGGTCTGTTTTCTGGGTTTTTTTTCTCTGAAAGCGAGTTTTTTTCTGCCGTCTCAGTAATTATAAGATAAAGCACGACAAATTGGAATTCAATTACACTTACTATACATTAAATATGTAAATAAAACTGCACATGCAGCCAGTCACGCCCTGTGTTATTACACGTGCGAACAACACAAGTTATGGGTTTTTATATTAAAGCCGCCACGTTGCCTCGACAGAGACACAAGCTTAGTATTAGCATGATCGTGTTGGTTCTAATGACAGATCTGTATAATTTGATTAAATCCCATAGACAGGAAGACATAGCTATATGGAGCAGTATTTTTTTTATTATTTTGGTGAACACGATAATTATACTCATTAATTGCAGTATACACATGTATATATATATATGATAAATGAAGTAATAGGGACAGCACGGACAAGCGAATTGCCAAATTTTCAAGGTAACCTGTCCCTTTATCAAGACAAAAATTTTACATAAATTAGATCACATAAAACAAATACAAAGTTACTTTATAACGGACATAAAACCATCCCAAGTTGTTGTATGGAAGATGGTGATTAAAATATCACAAATGTTTCATGTCAATCTCGGTATATTCTGCAACCTAGACACTGAGCGTATATGTGATAGCAACGAAAACACTTGTCTCACCCCGAGGAAAGTATTCTACCGGTACATCACGGCCACATTCTAAAAATAAGAAAATTCATTGTAAAAATGTTACATGTAAGTAAAGTTACGATAAAAAGTTTTAAAAAAAAGTTAAATGAAAAAAAAAAAAAAAAAAAACAATTAATATGGTCAAATTGTCCTAATAATCGCCAACTCGCCCAAAGAAAATTCGACCCATAAATTGATGAATTGAAAATTTCTACTTCCGGTCTAAGGCTAATAAACGGCGCCATTCTCAAAAAGAAAGGAAAACAGAAAAAGTCACTAAACAGAAAAGTGCAATAAATATAGCAAGGAAATCTATTTATAAAAAAAATCCTGTTTTTTTCCCCATTTTTTTCTTGAAAGTGGGCGGATAGGTGGGTGATACTGCACTAGTTGCCTCAGTGGTAGTTGGAGGCGTACCTGCTGCCACACACATATATATAACAGCAAACCATCATAGGTTTTCGTTCACAATTACGCTCAGTGTCCACAGTGCAAAACATACAGAGATTGATATGAAACATTTTAATCATCATCTTCCATGCAACAACTTCGGATGGTTTTTGTCCCTTTATAAAGGGTCTTCTTCGGCGTCCATCGGCTGGAGGGATTGTGATGTGATTTATGTGATATCTGTGTCTTGATAAAGAGGCAGATTGGCTCGAAATTTGACAATTCACTTGTCCTTACTGTC
Organism: Ylistrum balloti; assembly: GCF_031769215.1. Classification (NCBI taxonomy): domain Eukaryota; kingdom Metazoa; phylum Mollusca; class Bivalvia; order Pectinida; family Pectinidae; genus Ylistrum; species Ylistrum balloti. Next base: position 9,893 of record NW_026782069.1, on the reverse strand, counting down.
TTTATTACCTCATTTATCATACATGTATGTATATATAAAATCGGGAATGATGAGGTAATATGTCCGATAATCTCATTGGCCGATGGACACCGAAGTTCCTTTATCAGGAAAAAAGACAAACCAAAAACTCCAAACAATGTCTTAATCTGGTGTGAATCAAAGATAATTACGACATCCGCTGAGCGTATCTACGAGATCACAGAGAAATTGTCTCTCCTTTTGTTGTGTAACACTTCGAGAGGAGAGGTTTATATTAGACGGACAAAAAAAATTGAAGTCAGTGGTTATCGATTGAGTAAATTTGTTCAGAAGACTAAATGATAACACAATCAGATTATAGAACTGTCTACTTCCATAGTAATTACCGTAAATAGCGGTATGCAAGTCGGACAAGACAGATTGAAATATGCCATTTCTTCAACAATTTACCAAGTCATCTGTTAATTTGCAAGTCAAGGACACAGGAAGTTGTCAATAGAAAAACAGACATGGCTAAAGTCAGAGAGAATTGTCTGTATAGGAAAACAGATATGATAAAGTCAGTGAGAGTTGTCTGTATAGGAAAACAGATGTGGTAAAGTCAGTGAGAGTTGTCTGTACAGGAAAACAGATATGGTAAAGTCAGCGAGGTTGTCTGTATAGGAAAACAGATATGATAAAGTCAGAGAGAGTTGTCTGTATAGGAAAACAGATATGGTAAAGTCAGCGAGGTTGTCTGTATAGGAAAACAGATATGGTAAAGTCAGCGAGGTTGTCTGTATAGGAAAACAGATATGATAAAGTCAGTGAGAGTTGTCTGTATAGGAAAACAGATGTGGTAAAGTCAGTGAGAGTTGTCTGTACAGGAAAACAGATATGGTAAAGTCAGCGAGGTTGTCTGTATAGGAAAACAGATATGATAAAGTCAGAGAGAGTTGTCTGTATAGGAAAACAGATATGGTAAAGTCAGCGAGGTTGTCTGTATAGGAAAACAGATATGGTAAAGTCAGCGAGGTTGTCTGTATAGGAAAACAGATATGATAAAGTCAGTGAGAGTTGTCTGTATAGGAAAACAGATGTGGTAAAGTCAGTGAGAGTTGTCTGTACAGGAAAACAGATATGGTAAAGTCAGCGAGGTTGTCTGTATAGGAAAACAGATATGATAAAGTCAGAGAGAGTTGTCTGTATAGGAAAACAGATATGGTAAAATCAGCGAGGTTGTCTGTATAGGAAAACAGATATGATAAAGTCAGAGAGAGTTGTCTGTATAGGAAAACAGATATGGTAAAGTCAAAGAGAGTTGTCTGTACAGGAAATCAAATATGATAAAGTCAGCGAGGTTGTCTGTATAGGAAAACAGATATGGTAAAGTCAGCGAGGTTGTCTGTATAGGAAAACAGATATGATAAAGTCAGAGAGAGTTGTCTGTATAGGAAAACAGATATGGTAAAATCAGCGAGGTTGTCTGTATAGGAAAACAGATATGGTAAAGTCAAAGAGAGTTGTCTGTACAGGAAATCAAATATGATAAAGTCAGTGAGAGTTGTCTGTATAGGAAAACAGATATGGTAAAGTCAGCGAGGTTGTCTGTATAGGAAAACCGATATGGTAAAGTCAGTGAGAGTTGTTGATCTTGTTTTTACACTTCCGCTGGTTTTGTGGGTATGACAGATGTTAATATCGAGAATTATCCAAGCTTCTAGTTTTCCGAGTCTGTTGAAATTATTTCGCAGAGATATGTAACTATCCGAGGTAACCAATCTTTCTTTTTACTGTTTCTAGAACAGTCCAGTCAACACAGAATGCCTTCGAAGCCTGTGAATTAACATTTGACAAATTTCAGACTGGTTTGTCTCGGATCTGTTTAAGATGATTCTCCTGCGTATTATAATTGATTCAATAGTAATGAGGTGTTAACTCACAACATAGACTTTATAATAAGAACGAGGTAATTCGGTTTTCTCTCATTGTCATCAATCTTCTTGTTTCAATTTCAGACCAATTCTTCCGTTCACAATTACTGAAGAACTGAATTTTTACAAAAAATCAATACGTTATCCAAAGAAGGACATTTTTAAGGAAGTTCTGGTGATAAATAGGCGAAGCTTTAATTAAACTTGCACCAAAGTCGCAGATTTATTCCAGTTTTCTTCACATTTCCATTTATTCCAGCTTTAACTCGGCAATCTTATAATATACTCACCATGTCGTATAGAAATGTTTCATTCCCAAATCAATCGAAATAACAACAATATACATTTGTGTTAAATCCATGCATGTTTCCACTGTGTGAAAGGCACGTTAAACATGTTCAAAGATATAATAAATCAACGTATTTATCTGTAATCTGAAGATAAAAACCGTAGAAATATTAAGTATCCTGAAGATGAATTCGTTTGAATCGGCTTTCTCAAGTGTCAAGATACCTAGCATTAAGTTGTAGTTATTTTTGTTTTAATTCCTGAGGATCTAAGCTTGTTAATTACGTTCTTTGCTTTGAAATTCCAAGTTGAAACAGGAGATTACGGGGATCGTAAGGGCCACTGAGTAAATCTCATTCCTACAACCTAGAGTTAGAGAGCGAGGATTCGGCGACGAGGGAGCGAGAACGCAAACATCAACGGAGTAAAGAAGTTTCCCGGTGTACAGTAACACTCGAGTTAAACTGCGGTGAAAGTTTTATCGTATAAAGTAACACTCGAGTTAAACTGCGGTGAAAGTTCCCCGGTATACAGTAACACTTGAGTTAAACTGCGGTGAAAGTTTCCCGGTATAGAGTAACACTCGAGTTAAACTGCGGTGAAAGTTTCCCGGTGTACAGTAACACTCGAGTTAAACTGCGGTGAAAGTTTCCCGGTATACAGTAACACTCGAGTTAAACTGCGGTGAAAGTTTCCTGGTATACAGTAACACTCGAGTTAAACTGCGGTGAAAGTTTCCTGGTATACAGTAACACTCGAGTTAAACTGCGGTGAAAGTTTCCCTTGTGTACAGTAACACTCGAGTTAAACTGCGGTGAAAGTTTCCTGGTATACAGTAACACTCGAGTTAAACTGCGGTGAAAGTTTCCTGGTATACAGTAACACTCGAGTTAAACTGCGGTGAAAGTTTCCTGGTAAACGGTAACACTCGAGTTAAACTGCGGTGAAAGTTTCCATTGTGTACAGTAACACTCGAGTTAAACTGCGGTGAAAGTTTCCTGGTATACAGTAACACTCGAGATAAACTGCGGTGAAAGTTTTATCGTATAAAGTAACACTCGAGTTAAATTGCGGTGAAAGTTTCCCGGTGTACAGTAACACTCGAGTTAAACTGCGGTGAAAGTTTCTCGGTGTACAGTAACACTCGAGTTAAACTGCGGTGAAAGTTTCCCGGTATACAGTAACACTCGAGTTAAATTGCGGTGAAAGTTTCCTGGTATACAGTAACACTCGAGTTAAACTGCGGTGAAAGTTTCCTGGTATACAGTAACACTCGAGTTAAACTGCGGTGAAAGTTTCCTGGTAAACAGTAACACTCGAGTTAAACTGCGGTGAAAGTTTCCTGGTGTACAGTAACACTCGAGTTAAACTGCGGTGAAAGTTTCCTGGTAAACAGTAACACTCGAGTTAAACTGCGGTGAAAGTTTCCCGGTGTACAGTAACACTCGAGTTAAACTGCGGTGAAAGTTTCTCTGTGTACAGTAACACTCGAGTTAAACTGCGGTGAAAGTTTTATTGTATAAAGTAACACACGAGTTAAACTGAGGTGAAAGTTTCCCGGTATAGAGTAACACTCGAGTTAAACTGCGGTGAAAGTTTTATTGTATAAAGTAACACTTGAGTTAAACTGCGGTGAAAGTTTCCCGGTATACAGTAACACTCGAGTTAAACTGCGGTGAAAGTTTCCTGGTAAACAGTAACACTCGAGTTAAACTGCGGTGAAAGTTTCCTGGTATACAGTAACACTCGAGTTAAACTGCGGTGAAAGTTTCCTGGTAAACAGTAACACTCGAGTTAAACTGCGGTGAAAGTTTCCTGGTAAACAGTAACACTCGAGTTAAACTGCGGTGAAAGTTTCCCGGTGTACAGTAACACTCGAGTTAAACTGCGGTGAAAGTTTTCTCGTATACAGTAACACTCGAGTTAAACTGCGGTGAAAGTTTCTCTGTGTACAGTAACACTCGAGTTAAACTGCGGTGAAAGTTTCCTGGTATACAGTAACACTCGAGTTAAACTGCGGTGAAAGTTTCCTGGTAAACAGTAACACTCGAGTTAAACTGCGGTGAAAGTTTCCCGGTGTACAGTAACACTCGAGTTAAACTGCGGTGAAAGTTTCCTGGTATACAGTAACACTCGAGTTAAACTGCGGTGAAAGTTTCCTGGTATACAGTAACACTCGAGTTAAACTGCGGTGAAAGTTTCCCGGTATACAGTAACACTCGAGTTAAATTGTGGTGAAAGTTTCCTGGTATACAGTAACACTCGAGTTAAACTGCGGTGAAAGTTTCCTGGTATACAGTAACACTCGAGTTAAACTGCGGTGAAAGTTTTATCGTATAAAGTAACACTCGAGTTAAACTGCGGTGAAAGTTTGCCGGTATACAGTAACACTCGAGTTAAACTGCGGTGAAAGTTTCTCTGTGTACAGTAACACTCGAGTTAAACTGCGGTGAAAGTTTCCTGGTATACAGTAACACTCGAGTTAAACTGCGGTGAAAGTTTCCTGGTATACAGTAACACTCGAGTTAAACTGCGGTGAAAGTTTCTCTGTGTAAAGTAACACTTCTGCGGTGAAAGTTTTACAGTAACACTGAGTGCGGTGAAAGTATACAGTAAAACTGCGGTGAAAGTTTCCTGGTACAGTAACACTCGAGTTAAACTGCGGTGAAAGTTTCCTGGTTAATCAAAGTTTTCTCGTATACAGTAACACTCGAGTTAAACTGCGGTGAAAGTTTGTCGGTATACAGTAACACTCGAGTTAAACTGCGGTGAAAGTTTCCTGGTAAACAGTAACACTCGAGTTAAACTGCGGTGAAAGTTTCCTGGTATACAGTAACACTCGAGTTAAACTGCGGTGAAAGTTTCCTGGTATACAGTAACACTCGAGTTAAACTGCGGTGAAAGATTTCTGGTAAACAGTAACACTCGAGTTAAACTGCGGTGAAAGTTTCCCGGTGTACAGTAACACTCGAGTTAAACTGCGGTGAAAGTTTCCTGGTATACAGTAACACTCGAGTTAAACTGCGGTGAAAGTTTCCTGGTAAACAGTAACACTCGAGTTAAACTGCGGTGAAAGTTTCCTGGTATAAAGTAACACTCGAGTTAAAATGAGGTGAGAGTAACAGGGAATACAGAAACACTCGAGTTAAACTGCGGTGAAAGTTTCCTGGTATAACAGTAACACTCAAACTGCGGTGAAAGTTTCCTGGTAACAGTAACACTCGAGTTAAACTGCGGTGAAAGTTTCCTGGTATACAGTAACACTCGAGTTAAACTGCGGTGAAAGTTTCCGGGTATACAGTAACACTCGAGTTAAACTGCGGTGAAAGTTTCCGGGTATACAGTAACACTCGAGTTAAACTGCGGTGAAAGTTTCCTGGTATACAGTAACACTCGAGTTAAACTGCGGTGAAAGTTTCCTGGTATACAGTAACACTCGAGTTAAACTGCGGTGAAAGTTTCCTGGTATACAGTAACACTCGAGTTAAACTGCGGTGAAAGTTTCCTGGTATACAGTAACACTCGAGTTAAACTGCGGTGAAAGTTTCCTGGTGTACAGTAACACTCGAGTTAAACTGCGGTGAAAGTTTCCTGGTATACAGTAACACTCGAGTTAAACTGCGGTGAAAGTTTCCTGGTATACAGTAACACTCGAGTTAAACTGCGGTGAAAGTTTCCTGGTATACAGTAACACTCGAGTTAAACTGCGGTGAAAGTTTCCTGGTGTACAGTAACACTCGAGTTAAACTGCGGTGAAAGTTTCCCGGTCTAGAGTAACACTCGAGTTAAACTGCGGTGAAAGTTTTAAACTGCGTGAACACTCGAGTTAAACTGAAAGTTTCCTGGTAAACACTGCGGTGAAAGTTTCCTGGTATACAGTAACACTCGAGTTAAACTGCGGTGAAAGTTTCCCGGTGTACAGTAACACTCGAGTTAAACTGCGGTGAAAGTTTCCTGGTATACAGTAACACTCGAGTTAAACTGCGGTGAAAGTTTCCTGGTATACAGTAACACTCGAGTTAAACTGCGGTGAAAGTTTCCCGGTGTACAGTAACACTCGAGTTAAACTGCGGTGAAAGTTTCTGGTAGTTAACAGTAACACTCGTTTTAAACTACGGTGAAAGTTTCCTCGTATACAGTAACATTCGGGTTAAACTGCGGTGAAAGTTTCCTGGTATACAGTAACACTCGAGTTAAACTGCGGTGAAAGTTTCCTGGTATACAGTAACACTCGAGTAAACAAAGTTTCTCGAGTTAAACTGCGGTGAAAGTTTCCTGGTAAACAGTAACACTCGAGCTAAACTGCGGTGAAAGTTTCCTGGTATACAGTAACACTCGAGTTAAACTGCGGTGAAAGTTTCCTGGTATACAGTAACACTCGAGTTAAACTGCGGTGAAAGTTTCCTGGTATACAGTAACACTCGAGTTAAACTGCGGTGAAAGTTTTATCGTATACAGTAACACTCGAGTTAAACTGCGGTGAAAGTTTCCCGGTATACAGTAACACTCGAGTTAAATTGCGGTGAGAGTTTCCTGGTATACAGTAACACTCGAATTAAACTGCGGTGAAAGTTTCCTGGTATACAGTAACACTCGAGTTAAACTGCGGTGAGAGTTTCCTGGTATACAGTAACACTCGAGTTAAACTGCGGTGAAAGTTTCCTGGTATACAGTAACACTCGAGTTAAACTGCGGTGAAAGTTTCCTGGTATACAGTAACACTCGAGTTAAACTGCGGTGAAAGTTTCCTGGTACAGTAACACTCGAGTTAAACTGCGGTGAAAGTTTCCTGGTATACAGTAACACTCGAGTTAAACTGCGGTGAAAGTTTCCCGGTATACAGTAACACTCGAGTTAAACTGCGGTGAGAGTTTCCTGGTATACAGTAACACTCGAGTTAAATTGCGGTGAAAGTTCCCCGGTATACAGTAACACTCGAGTTAAATTGTGGTGAAAGTTTCCTGGTATACAGTAACACTCGAGTTAAACTGCGGTGAAAGTTTCCTGGTATACAGTAACACTCGAGTTAAACTGCGGTGAAAGTTTCCTGGTGAAAGTACAGTAACACTCGAGTTAAACTGCGGTGAAAGTTTCCTGGTATACAGTAACACTCGAGTTAAACTGCGGTGAAAGTTTCCTGGTATACAGTAACACTCGAGTTAAACTGCGGTGAAAGTTTCCGATTCTGCGGTGAAAGTTTCCTGGTAAACAGTAACACTCGAGTTAAACTGCGGTGAAAGTTTCCTGGTATACAGTAACACTCGAGTTAAACTGCGGTGAAAGTTTCCTGGTATACAGTAACACTCGAGTTAAACTGCGGTGAAAGTTTCCTGGTATACAGTAACACTCGAGTTAAACTGCGGTGAAAGTTTCCTGGTATACAGTAACACTCGAGTTAAACTGCGGTGAAAGTTTCCTGGTATACAGTAACACTCGAGTTAAACTGCGGTGAAAGTTTGAGGGTATACAGTAACACTCGAGTTAAACTGCGGTGAAAGTTTCACTTAAACTGCGAGTAACACTTAAACTGCGGTGAAAGTTTCCCGGTAAAGTAACACTCGAGTTAAACTGCGGTGAAAGTTTGAAGGTGTACAGTAACACTCGAGTTAAACTGCGGTGAAAGTTTCCTGGTACAGTAACACTCGAGTTAAACTGCGGTGAAAGTTTCCTGGTAAACAGTAACACTCGAGTTAAACTGCGGTGAAAGTTTCCCGGTGTACAGTAACACCGAGTTAAACTGCGGTGAAAGTTTCCTAAACAGTAACACTCGTAAACTGCGGTGAAAGTTTCCTGAGTTGCGGTGAAAGTTTCTGCGGTTAAACTGCGGTGAAAGTTTTATTGTATAAAGTAACACTTGAGTTAAACTGCGGTGAAAGTTTCTCGGTGTACAGTAACACTCGAGTTTAACTGCGGTCAAAGTTTTCTCGTATACAGTAACACTCGAGTTAAATTGTGGTGAAAGTTTCCTGGTATACAGTAACACTCGAGTTAAACTGCGGTGAAAGTTTCCTGGTATACAGTAACACTCGAGTTAAACTGCGGTGAAAGTTTTATTGTTTCACTCGAGTTAAACTGCGGTGAAAGTTTCCCGGTGTACAGTAACACTCGAGTTAAACTGCGGTGAAAGTTTCCTGGTATACAGTAACACTCGAGCGGTGAAAGTTTCCTGGTAAAACACTGCGGTGAAAGTTTCCTGGTGTACAGTAACACTCGAGTTAAACTGCGATGAAAGTTTCCTGGTATACAGTAACACTCGAGTTAAACTGCGGTGAAAGTTTCCCGGTGTACAGTAACACTCGAGTTAAACTGCGGTGAAAGTTTCCTGGTATACAGTAACACTCGAGTTAAACTGCGGTGAAAGTTTCCTGGTATACAGTAACACTCGAGTTAAACTGCGGTGAAAGTTTCCTGGTGTACAGTAACACTCGAGTTAAACTGCGATGAAAGTTTCCTGGTATACAGTAACACTCGAGTTAAACTGCGGTGAAAGTTTCCCGGTGTACAGTAACACTCGAGTTCAACTGCGGTCAAAGTTTTCTCGTATACAGTAACACTCGAGTTAAACTGCGGTGAAAGTTTCTTTATACAGTATAGTTAAACTGCGGTGAAAGTTTCACAGTAACACTCGAGTTAAACTGCGGTGAAAGTTTCCTGGTATACAGTAACACTCGAGTTAAACTGCGGTGAAAGTTTCCTGGTATACAGTAACAGTAACACTCGAGTTAAACTGCGGTGAAAGTTTCCTGTATAAAGTAACACTACAGCGGTGAACACTTTAAACTGCGGTGAAAGTTTCCTGGTATACAGTAACACTCGAGTTAAACTGCGGTGAAAGTTTCCTGGTATACAGTAACACTCGAGTTAAACTGCGGTGAAAGTTTCCTGGTATACAGTAACACTCGAGTTAAACTGCGGTGAAAGTTTCCTGGTATACAGTAACACTCGAGTTAAACTGCGGTGAAAGTTTCCTGGTATACAGTAACACTCGAGTTAAACTGCGGTGAAAGTTTCCTGGTATACAGTAACACTCACTCGAGTTAAACTGCGGTGAAAGTTTCCTAACACTCGGTGTACAGTAACACTCGAGTTAAACTGCGGTGAAAGTTTCCTGGTATACAGTAACACTCGAGTTAAACTGCGGTGAAAGTTTCCTGGTAAACAGTAACACTCGAGTTAAACTGCGGTGAAAGTTTCCTGGTGTACAGTAACACTCGAGTTAAACTGCGGTGAAAGTTTCCTGGTAAACAGTAACACTAACGAGTTAAACTGCGTTAAACTGCTGCGGTGAAAGTTTAACCTCGAGTTAAACTGGTGTACAGTAACACTCGAGTTAAACTGCGGTGAAAGTTTCCTGGTATACAGTAACACTCGAGTTAAACTGCGGTGAAAGTTTTATTGTATAAAGTAACACTTGAGTTAAACTGCGGTGAAAGTTTCTCGGTATACAGTAACACTCGAGTTAAACTGCGGTGAAAGTTTCCTGGTATACAGTAACACTCGAGTTAAACTGCGGTGAAAGTTTCCTGGTATACAGTAACACTCGAGTTAAACTGCGGTGAAAGTTTCCTGGTATACAGTAACACTCGAGTTAAACTGCGGTGAAAGTTTCCTGGTAAACAGTAACACTCGAGTTAAACTGCGGTGAAAGTTTCCTGGTGTACAGTAACACTCGAGTTAAACTGCGGTGAAAGTTTCCTGGTAAACAGTAACACT